>NW_017306323.1:985672-1086111 GCF_000935625.1 Nanorana parkeri
CAATAGTTAGGATTCTCCAACATCCATTCACAGTGGTGCAAAACACAAGCCAGTCTTATAAGGTCTGAGCAATTTAAACACATAACATATTCAGTGCATCACTACAATACACACATTCCCCCATGTTTTGCATCTCTAAAAACCAAGCAAGTATAGAAAAATACTTCCAGAAATCCAGTGAGATTCTAACTTTCTTTAAGGAGATAAAACACATTGGGGGGGAATTTATCAAAACAGGAGCAGACAAAATCTGGAGCAGCTGTGCATGGCAACCAATCAGCACCCACCTTTCCTAACTGAACAACCTGAAGAGAGAAGCGGATTGGTTTCCATGGGCTGTCCGTTCCAGTTTTGCTAAATTCCCCTCATTGACTTTTATGCAATAAAATCCTATGCAGTATTGTCAGCGTTGCTGGTGTTCTCCCCTGCTGGACTACAGAAAACCCCCTCCTTTATGTTAAAGAGCCAAAACACATGGAGCATGTATTACAGCGAAAATGTATATTATTTTTTTCCCAGACATACACTTAAAAGCAGAACTCCAGGGAAAAATTTGCTTTGAGAGCTTGCTTGCTCTTAGGCTGGTCCCTGCCACCCGCCTCCGCTGCAGCGATGGTATGTTCTTTGGCGTCCTCGCGCCCTATAAACCATTTATAGAACGTGATGACTCATGGGACCTTAAACCACTGAACGGAGGCGGAAGGGGCTGGTCTAAGAGCAAGTCAGCTCCAAGCAACGGATAAGCGTAACTTTTTAATTTTTTAACCTAGACCAAAAATGAGCAGTGCTAGGGTAGCCACGGCAAGGGTTAATAACGTTTTCCCCCTAGGTTCTGCTTTAAGTTAGGACTGTTCTCACTACATACAATATCCAATTACAGGGCAGGCAAAATCTTGAATAAGGGATACCAATCGCCTAATTTCTTTGGTGTCCATTTCCACTTCTATAACTGTTTCACAGCAAGCAATACATCTGAGAACAGGCATACAACTGAGCAAAGTAGATAGTGTTTATTACTGTACATTTACAAATTCTACTAGGATCACATAAGCTACATCAGAGGTGAAGACCCTAGTTCTAGTAATGCTCATCACAACAGAAACTACCATATCAATGTATGCTTCAGTGTCTGTCCCTTTCAGCATAATGCTAAGGGGCAGAATTCAGGCTTGCTATACCATGCCTAGCGTGTCTTCAAACATTACAATACAAGACGTGAGGTCTTCTCAGCTTCATTGGACTGGTGGAGGAGATGTCATCACTTTGAATATTTAGATCTCTCATGGGATTTAGAATAGAATCACCAGACATTAAATACAAAGAAGGTTTTGAAGCGCTCTGTAGCCCAAATGTTTAATTCACTGTACCCAGTGTTGCAAATGAGGTGCCTGGCCTCAACATTTAATCAGGTAACTGAGCGGTTAAAAAAAAACCCATGCAGTTTTATGTTAAAGTGACAGTAAACTCAGGAGTTAAATCTAAAAAATGCATTCAGCTCTAACTTTTAACAAAAATGTCTCTTATTTGTGTATCACTCAGCTGTAGCTCCTCAAATCATCTCTGAATTCATCCTTCCTTCTGTCCTTCCTGTTGTAACTGTAGTCATCACTCCAAGGTCACTCCCGTGATGGACTACAATCTCATGTTTAGTTTACAACTTTGTATTGAGAGATTGTAGTCCATCACATGAGAGCTTGGAGCGCTGACTACTTTATAACACACACAGGGGCCATGGGAAACAAAGGTAGTCACCCACCATAAGGAAGGACAGTGACAGCACCAATTCAGAGATGATTTGAGGATCTACAGCTGAGTGATACACAAATAACATACATTTTTGTTACTAGTTCAGGTACTTGAATGTATTTTTAAGTTTGAACTCCTACGTTTAGTGTCACTTTACCTTTATCACCCAATGTTTTAGCTATATTATAGACTTATCAATATAAAGGAATATACATCTGTGCCTCATTTACACATTTTAATGCTTGGCTAGAATTTATTTCACTTTCTTTCATGGTCACTGCCAACAAAGAATTTATTAACCTTTTAAACACCCAAATTGATCTAATTGGTTTATATGCTGATCTAGTGAATGTGACTCCTGCCCTTTTATCTGCTTCCCAGTAAAATGACCTTAAAATTCCTAGAGCCCACTGGAGGTGAAAGTATGTCTCTCCTTTCAACCATCAATTTAATTGCAAGATACTGTCACAGCTTATCTCAAGCATATATTTAAACGATTAAGATACACCTAATATATAATTGTCACTTCATATTAATGACAAGTTGCTTTTTGTGTATAAAACCAGCGTATATGTGAAAAGGAAGTCACACATACTACTGGTTGCTTTGACAGTAATCAGTAGCTGAATAACAGCACAGCACAAAAAATAAAAGGAAGATCCAGCTGCCAACATCACATAAAATGTAATTAAGAGATACGCTGAACACTAAGTGCATTATTTACCCAGGGAATTGTAGTATAATAATAGGCAGTGTCCTCCTTTTTTATAGACTCAAGACAGGATAATGGCATATCTATTCACATGATGCCTGGCCTGCATGTAGGATCAGCTATAAAAATACATAATTTTCTTATGCAGCATCTGCAGGAAAGTAGGTTGTGTTCTCCCACTTCCTGAGGTCTGCCATGTGACAGGATTGTGTACAAACATCACAAGCTAAAAGTAGCACATAAACACTTAAAAAGAGGGTTTCAGTATTTCAATATCTATTCCTTCCCAAAGTGGAGTTCTTATATGCAGACAAATCGCTCACCAGATTATACCAAATTAGCAATCAATTCTAACTTGATAGACTATATCAATATATCAAATAATCTGCGCTATGGTCGTATAACTTAACCTAAAATGGTTGTGGTACCGCTGCAGTGCTAACAAAGTGTCAAAAGATATATATGTAAAAATACCCTGCGCTGGTAAATTGTTCAGTGATAAATGTTATCAAAACCGTAATGCAAATATAATAAATATCCAACATGTATAAAAATAAGATAAACGAAGAATGAAATATGTCCGTCCAATTGGTGCATAACAAAGTTAATTCACTCTAATAAAGTTTATGTGTATCTTCCATCAAAACTATCCCATAACTCACCCTCCTTGAAAAAGTCATACTGACAAAACATGAAGCAGGGGTGGAGACGTGCTGAAGGCATTTTGTGATCTGACGTTATGAGGAATCGATTGATCTTTTGATGTGCAGATCATGCCGTGCTTTTATGTAAATTACTTGTTTTTAATACATTTTACCTGGCATTATTACACTATTGTCCGTTATCTCGCTTGGGTGGATCACTCACCTGTGTGAGAAGATTTTGGGGAGTATGCAGGACTAAGTTCTGAAGCAGCTGAGGAGGATATGGAGATCTTGAGATCATAGTCGATGTACTCGAGAGTAAAGGAGCAAAAGAGGAATATTCTCACACTCACCACAAGCGCAGTTTGACCATTGGAATATATGTTCAGGACTTTCTGGTGAGTGTTCATTTTGTTAATAGAATAACGGAGGATGTAACATACTGATTATCTTGTATCTACATGAAAGTTTGGGTGGTTAAGAAAATCTGAAGAAAGTCCTTAGTTATCATCGAGTGAAGTGGAAAGTTTTGATGGAAGATGCACATACACGTTAGAGTGAATTCACTTTGTTACGCACCAATTGGACTGACATATTTGATTTTTCATTTATCCTATTTTTTTATCTTATTTCCTTGCTACTAAATATTCCACGGTCAACTGTTAGTGGTATTATAACAAAGTGGAAGCAACTGGGAACAACAGCAACTCAGCCACGAAGTGGTAGGCCACGTAAAATGACAGAGCGGGGTCAGCGCATGCCGAAGCGCACAGTGCGCAGAAGTCGCCAACTGTCTACAGAGTCAATAGCTACAGACCCCCAAACCTCGTGTGGCCTTCAGATTGGCACAACAACAGTGCGTAGAGAGCTTCATGGAATGGGCTTCCATGGTCGAGCAGCTGCATCCAAGCCTTACATCAACAGGTGCAATGCAAAGCGTCGGATACAGTGGTGTAAAGCACGCCGCCACTGGACTCTAGAGAAGTGGAGATGTGTTCTCTGGAGTGACGAATCGCGCTTCTCTGTCTTGCAATCCGATGGACGTGTCTGGGTTTGGCGGTTGCCAGGAGAACGATACTTGCCTGACTGCATTGTGCGAAGTGTAAAGTTTGGTGGAGGGGGGATTATGGTGTGGGGTTGTTTTTCACGGGTTGGGCTTGGCCCCTTAGTTCCAGTGAAGGGAACTCTCAAGGCATCAGCATACCAAGACATTTTGGACAATTTCATGCTCCCAACTTTATGGGAACAGTTTGGGGATGGCCCCTTCCTGTTCCAACATGACTGCGCACCAGTGCACAAAGGAAGGTCCATAAATGCATGGATGAGCGAGTTTGGGATGGAGGAACTTGACTGGTCTGTACAGAGTCCTGACCCCACCCCGATAGAACACCTGTGGTATGAATTAGAGCAGAGACTGCGAGCCAGGCCTTCTCGTCCAACATCAGTACCTGACCTCACAAATGCGCTTCTGGAAGAATGGTCAAACATTCCCATAGACACACTCCTAAACCTTGTGGACGCCTTCCCAGAAGAGTTGAAGCTGTTATAGCGGCAAAGGGTAGGCCAACTCAATATTGAACCCTATGGACTAAGACTGGGATGCCATTAAAGTTCATGTGCAACTAAAGGCAGGCATCCCAATACTTTTGGCAATATAGTGTATATCTAACCTGATAGACTGGCCCTAACTAATTAACCCTTGCAGTGGGGCTTACCCTGCACTGCAAGGGTTAAGTGCTCATTTTGTTCTAGGCTCGAAAATGAACATATACCTTGCCTGATCCTCAGTACCGCTTGCCTGCTAGACTAGTCCCCGAAGACTCTTCTCCCCCGGGCTCTGGCAGTCTAAATAACTGTGACGTCATCACAGTTAATGCAGGTCCATTAGACATGAGGCTGCCGAGGGACACAGCCGGAGTAAGGGGGGGGTGAGCGCTGACTGCCACAGAAGCAAGTATCAGGTAAGTGTATATATTCTCAATTCTAGACCAAAACAAGCACTTATCCTTTGCAGTGCAAGGCTAAAAAACAACCTGAGAAGAATCAAGTTACTTAGAGACAAAATACATCAGGGTATTTTATGTACAAATTAAGTCTTTATTGTAACAAATGATGTAACACCATCGCCAAAACACCCCTATAAAATTGACTGCAAGGGTTCATTTGGAAAAATAAAACCTGGAGTTCTTCTTAAAGCCTATCTCAGGGTAAAACAACAACAACAACAAAAACTCCCCTGGCAGTTGGGCTACCCCTGCACTGTATGTTTTAACTGCTCGCTTTTGTCTAGGGGTATGGTGAAGAAGACTTTTACTCACCTGATCCCCACTTCACCAGCATTCCGCACTCCCCCTCTCTCCCCTCCGCTCTGGCTTGTGGACTGTCCCTCGGCGTCCTCACATAATGCAAATCTATGGGCCCTACATTACAAGAGCTATGTAGCATTTTATTTAATCGACGCCTATGGATTGCACAAAATATCCTGTTTCTGCGATAAAGGGCCCTTTCACTTGTCTTACATTACGCGCATTAATTTCACATTACTCTGCATACAGCTCTGTGTCATCTTTGTGTAATACAAAGTAGAACAATTGAATTTTCAATGATGAGGTAATGTCTGTGTTTTTTGCTCCAATCAGAAAGCTCCATTTGTTATAGCCACAGCACTGTGCAAAGCCTGATTTGCTTCCAACACTACCCCTCTTCCTTCCTATCTGAATGCTGATGTGTAGAGATTACAGGAAGCTAGCACCAAGACAGATAAAAGGTAATATGCAAGGAATACATTTATATCTTTAATAAATATCTATCTGGATTAGATGGCATCTTTATATCTACTTACACGTTAAAGCCCAATTACACCCTCAGTTTAAATCAGCTAAAAACATTCCAGATGCATAAAAACAAAAAGGTGTTCAATGACTTACAGTTCATTTTCTTTCTAAATCCGCTATAGCCCAAGTAGAAAAGCATGTCCACTGCCAGAATCTATAGAGTGGACTCCTTGTTTTATGTGGGGAAGCAATGGCACCATAAAGGTGGCCATACACTTTACAACCCTCGCAAGACTTCTGTCTTGCGAGGGTTGTAAAGTAATTTAAAAAAACGTACGATCTGCCCATCTTGGACAGAGAGATCGTACTTGCGATCATCGCAAGCCCGCCCCCCTGAGGGGCGGGCTTCCGATGACTGCAATGCTGAACGGGCAGTGTGCGCGTGCGCACACCGGCCCGTTCGGCAGTTGTCGAACAAGCAGGCCACTAACCCGCTAAGAATCGTAGATTCTCGGCGGGTTTTCCAGCCTGCTTGTTTGACGGAAGACGTGCGACCGCACAGTAGAAACGGTCGCACGCCTTCCATACACTTTGCGATTATCGTACGATCGTTGGGTTTTCCGCGATTCTCGTACGATAATCGTACAGTGTATGGGCACCTTTACAGAGGTCCAAAATGCAACTGAGCAAGCTAAAGCTTGGCAATCAGCAACGTTCACTCTCTTTGCTTATTGGAGAGCTCTGGCTTAGCAGGGAATATGCCGGACCACTGCAAAGGAGATCACCACTTCCTCAAAGAGGGAAAGGGTCCCAACTCTGCAGCTGCTGCAGTGAACAGACTACTTTCTAAAGAAAACAAGCTAAGACTTTGCACAACTTTCATTTTGGTGCATGCGGGATGTATTTAGCTGCTTTAAACTGAGGGTTCAATTGGGTTAAAAAGTAAACATGTGAACTCATCAAACAATGGAACTTACATAAGTTAAAGCATAACTCCGGTTAACATTGAGTTATAGTTCATATGACTATAAGCCTTAAAGCCTTAAAAATACAATATGCCGCTTATGCTGCAATACTCACCTGTTCTCCTGTTCCCTTCAGGAAGTTCACACTGCCAATGGCCCTCTTCCAGGGTGAATGACAATTAGCATTATTCAAACCACTTCTTGTGAGCCCAGGCTGTCATGGATGAAATGCATTACCACGTCAGCCTAGGCTCACAGTACAATAGTACAGGGAGTGCCACTGACAATTCAGCACTGCTCATTGCATTATTTAAGACACCCCCAATGCCAACCTGGAGCAGAATAGGAAATATCATGAGATGAGACATCACAGGCCAGTAGACTGCTGCATTTAAGATAAGCATAAGGACATTTTGTAAAAAAAAAAAACAGGTGTTGGAGGTGGGTGCAGGGAGTTGTTGTTTTTTTTTTTAAATGTGGAGATGTGCTGCAAAGAAGAAATCCAGCAAAAAAAAAGTGTTAACCCTTGCAGTGGGGCTTTTCCCCCCAGAGTCTTTGTTTCAAAACCAATCCCTTAGGCATGCTACAGCTCCTTCAATCTCCATCTTCCATATTTACATATTGAGCCTTCCAGGTTTCCAGAGAGTAAAAAGGGACATGCAAGTCAATTAAAATCTTACAATCATGGGTCGGGTTTTTTAATTTATAATTTTGAAGAAGAAAAGTGAATTTAGTTTTTAGTATTTGGGGGCAATTTGATGAAGCTCATACTCATCAAGTAAATTTTTTTGAATTGGTTATTATCCAACAAGACTACAATAAATATACAACATTATAAATAGTCAGAGACTCTTTAAACTATGTAGTTGTCTGGCCATTCACAACAGTCATGACTTTTCCAGGAATGTCTTAATTGGCCTGTGTGTTAGAAGACAAGTACAAGACTTGTTTTAGATGCATTTATAGTACTTGAGCCCTTACGGATCTGGTCTGACTTTCACTCCTGGGAATTCTGTCATATGACTATTTTTTTTTAACATGTTGCAATGCCCTCCCTCTTAAGAAAAATGTTCTGCACAGAAGAACTCATTCAGTGTTTTCCTTCCAAGCTACAAATTCTCTCATTCACACCTGGAATGGTAGTCTGGCAAGTGTGATATGTGAAAAGATTAAGAAAAAAAAATAAGGTGGTACATTTATAAGCAGATATGAAATCCTGCCGGCTGCAATTGTCCAAACACATTCTATAATAACGTATATGGGCCTCACATTGGTGTTAAGATGACATATAGCCCAATATTCTGATATTGTTATTCCATCAAGCTTAGCAGCCTGGTCGCGTGTATAGATGTGGACTGATACTAGGCCTAGAAACTAAAGCAATGCAAAGAGCAGAGTATATTGCAAAGCATAGTAAAAGTCAGAATCTTGTACAGAGTGACTGTGTATATCTAAATATACCAGCATCTTTGCAAAAATAACCTCTTACCTCTGAATTATCTTCCCTGTGATTGCTGTCAATACAGACCTTAGACAGTATAAACACCCATTTGTTTACAGTCAGCTTGACAACATCTGTATTGCAGATGCAGACAGAGTGAGAGCAAGCAAAACATCAGCTCTAAACACCTTTGATTCAATGTCTACAATGCCGGGAGCAATAACTGGTCACTTCTGTACTGTACTGCACTAATTTCATCATTGAAGATTAAAAACTGCTAGAAGCAGGCAGCCCCTTAATATGGTTAGTTACCATATTGGAGAACATGTGCTTCCCTTCAGAGCTGAGAACAAGGAAGGTGTCAGGGATGCCTCTAGATGCACATTCTTCTTTCCATAATCAAGAATCACATGGCATGGGAAGATGGGCAGGAATTAGAAAAATATGTGCACAGCATGCCTGCTTCTAGCAGTTTGTGATCTTCATGGATTACATGGCTGCACTGCAGCATATTAATCATAATTTATGGCTCTTCACACGGAGGACAATGAATCAAATAGTATTTATATGGAACAAACTTGCTATCAGTCCTTGTCTGCAGTTACAGGGCAAACTGCAGAATAGTTCAAAGTGAGTAATCAAACAGTGACTATGACCAGCTGTGATGAGAGTTCTTGTAATGCATTAAAATCAGGGGTAAGAGGTTAGAAATGGAAAGAGCTAAAGTGCTTGAAAAGTACAGTAATCTTTTAATGAAAAATGATGATGTGCACACTCCTACTTAGCCACACATGGCTTTCTGGTCATTATCAAGCCCACTAAAATGCTGGTTTTCTAACTAGCATGCACCAGTTGTACATAATCCTCAGACTGCAACATAATCTTTGTAGGTGTCATCTCACGTCTGAAAAAGATTTGAGTAAAGTTTTTTAGAAGCATGAATTTCAGTAAGGATAAGCACCATCTAGTACATCAGAAATGTTGAAATCTTCCAGCATTCAGCCTAAAGGCAAAGTGTTCTTGTAAAGGTAACGCCATCTTACTTATAATTATATTTTGCCTCAAAGGAGCATGAAAGAAAAGTAAAAGGTGAATATGTTGTGTGTTAAGTATATCTGTAGTATAATTATTTTTATGATTAGATTTGCAATATTAGCAGATTCGCAAATATTTGATGTAAACTATTTTTTTCAAAACACAAAATATTTGTAAAAAATAAATGCAGACCAAAACATACATGAATGCTAATACAAAAAAACCACCAGTTGCCTAAATTTTCCTTTTCTTAACTAAGAAATGTATAAATTAACTAAAGCCCTGTAAACCAAAACCAGTTAATGTGAAAAGAGCAATTATCAATCCACACAGAGAGCAAGCTGGTTTCTTATTAACATTCACAGTTGTGTGCAGTGATATTTTCATGGTGAGCTTAATGAATGAAGACAGCATGGAGCTAATTCTGCTGCATACATTAGTCAAACTTTTATTAATGAGTAATAGCTTGAAGATATGCACACTGAAAAGTTAAAGAATAAGCAGAAGACATCTGAGAATAATGAATAAGATGGACAGACAATATTACAGCTAGGCAATCAGCTATCATGGAAGCGCAAATGTTTCTCGAGAATACAATTCCTGCTTGACCAGAGGTGACTGCCATATGTACAAGTTGATCACTAATGCAATTCATATGCTGAATAGAGATAAAAAAGGTCCTGTGGGGGGTATACAATGGTTACTCCTATTGCTGCTAGTCACACTTACCTCCATAATTGGGTTAGAAGCCAACACTTTCTCTTCAATGTTTGCTTCACTCTCAGAGCCACTGACTGTGGCAAAGTATCTCATGGCATACTTAGCAGAAACAGTCTTCCCTGCACCGGATTCCCCACTCACGATGATGGACTGGTTCCTCTCATCCCTATATCACAATGTAAAGAAATCAAATGCTTTGTGTTATATCTTTAATACACACAAAATACCCATACTGAAACATCTATGACTAATGTGTTCATATACTGCCATAGCTTTTAGCACTTTGCTATAAGGACCACTTTGATTATATGGTAATTAATGACTGATAACTGTCGCTAATCTCCTGCAGCTGATTACAAGCTTTCAACAACTGAAGAGGAATATGACTTTGAACATGGACTGAAGGGACTTTCAGAAGCCAAGAAGCCTTGCAACACATCTGCAAAGTCGCATTCTTCTGCACCTTTTAAACGCTTATGAACAAAATTGCAAACACCCCTATCTTACCATTATGGGACTTAAAAAGACACTAAACTCAGGAGTTAAATCTTAAAAATCCATTCAGGTGACTTAACTATTAACAAAAATGTAGCTTATTTGTGTATCACTCAGCTGTAGATGCTCAAATCATCGCTGAATTGGTGCTGACACTATCCTTCCTTCTGGAGGGGGGCTACTTTGCAACACACATAGGGACCATGGGGAACACACGTAGCCACCCTCACTCCGAGATCGCTCTTGTGATGGACTACAATCTCCCCTTTAGTTTACCAATTTGTATTGAAGTTATAGTCTATCACAGGAGCAAGCTTGGAGCGGTGGCTACTTTACAACACACACAGGGACCAGGGGGAACAAAAGTAGTCACCCTCCACAAGGAAGGACAGTGTCAGCGCCAATTCAGAGATGATTTGAAGATCTACATCCGGGTAATACATAAATAAGCTACACTTTTCTTAATCGGGTACTTGAATGCATTTTAAGATTTATCTCCTGAGCTTAGTGTCACTTTAATTATACACAACTTCCTAGATTGCGAATTGAACTGATTTTTGACATGTGTTCCCTACGTTGTGGAATAAATGTGTTGACGTGTATTTGGATAAATAGACATGCTCTATAATTTATGTTACAATATATTTTATTAGATTAGTAATTACCTGCCCTTCACAATATGCATCATAAAGCTTGTAATAAGTAATGCTCATTCTATAAAGTGAAGTAAATCTGTAGCAATACTTACCCTTAATTGCTTGGTCTGATGAGTCTCGATTTCAGCCGCAACATTCAGATGATAGGGTCAGAATTTGGCATAAACATGAACATGAAATCATGGATCCATCCTGCTTTGTATCAACAGTTCAGGCTGGTGGAGGTGGTGTAATGGTGTGAGGGATATTTTCTCGGCACACTTTGGACCCCTTAGTACCAATTGAGCATCGTTTAAACACCACGGCCTACCCGAGTATTGTTGCTGACCATGTCCATCCCGCAGGATAATGCACCAAGTCACAAAGCTCACATCATCTCAAACTGATTTCTTGAACATGACAATGAGTTCACTGTACTCCAATGGCCTCCACAGTCACCAGATCTCAGAGGGGAACCTTTAGGATGTGGTGGAATGGGAGATTCGCATCATGGATGTGCAGCCGACAAATCTGCAGCAACTGTGTGATGCTATCATGTCAATGTGGACCAAAATCTGTAAGGAATGTTTCCAACACCTTGTTGAATCTATGCCACGAAGAATTAAGGCAGCTCTGAAGGCAAAAGGGGGGTCCAACCCGGTACTAGCAAGGTGTACCTAATAAAGTGGCCGGTGAGTGTATAATCTTCCTGCATATACTGCCCCTGGACATGTTATATAAATTTACTAGCTTTTGCCTTTCATTGCATAGTAATATTTAGTTAAATGGTTAAACCATTCATCAGACAGGTAAAGTCACATACCTATGGTACTGTACATTTTTTGTTGCTTAGTAGAAGGGAAAAAAATGAGTGAGAGAGGCTGTCTATTGTGTTTTATAGACTCCAGATTTGCAATATTTACAAAGCAAAGCAGAACATATGCTGAATCACTAGCAGGGGTGAAACAAAACAAACCAGAGATGTGTTCATACAAAAAATAAGACAGGCCCAAGGGTGCAGCTAAAGAGGTCTGGCAGCAAACTAGCAAGGATATAACACATACAGTATGTTTGCTGAACTTGTCACTGAGTTTGAGAATAAACTTTTCAAGAGGAAAATTTATAAGCCAAGTTCTTCTACATTTTATGCTGAGACTGGTTCATTGACATGACCAGGGTTGACTGACTAAACTTTTTATTTTTCATTATTTATATGCATCAGTAGTTAGCATCATATCTATATTAAAACTAGGGAAGCACCAATACTTTTCGAGTACCAGTGCAGATACTTGGCATGTTCATGAGAACTACCAGGGTTGCAGCAGTTGCAGCTGGGATCTGGCTCTGGCACTCCACCACTGTCCTGAAATCATTACTCTGTATTGTTTTAGAAAAACTGTCACATGACAATAAACAAAAATTTATCAGTTCTGGTATCTGTGAGTACTTGGGCAAGTACCAGTACTCGCAAAACTGGTATTGGTGCATCCCTTTATTTATATTTATAAAAACAAATCATACATTAATACAGAGATGTACAAATCCCAGAAGCTCTGTGTGCTCCTTACAAATGACAGCTGCCTCCTAACTTTTGAATTTTTCTCTAGTCTAGTCCTGGAGCTCGAAAAGTATCTGTACTTGTACCGAGTACGGTACTTGGTATCAGTGCATCCCTAATAAATATTTTAATTAAAAATAAATACAAAAATAAAAAAAGATGTAGGACAATGCTGCATAAAAATAAAATAGTGGCAACATTTCAGGACTCCTCCCTCCATGTTACTATTTTTGGAAAATGATTTTTAATGGACTTTGTCTTGAATATGAAGATGGTGCCAATCATTAATAGGCTTTGAACTGGAGGGACTGAGTCAGGGAACATCTGATCTGATCAACATGAGCCCCTTCTCCTTTCAGTTTTTAGGAATATAAATATGAGTTAGCTATCCTCTAAGAAATAAAGTTGTAAACATTGTTGTACCATTGAGCAGATAGTTCTACAGGAAAGCAGTGTAGGTACTGTATATCTTATTATGTGCCACCTCCTACCTGTCATAGTGCTAGGAGCCTTTTGGGCTACACAGTGTCACTGGTTGCTATGAAGCTGTCGACTGTGTAGCCAACAGACTCCTAGCAACCAGTGACATTGTGTATCGGGCACCATCATAGCAACCGATGACATGGGACTGAACACTGTCTACTGTCTGAACGAAGCTTGATCGGTGATGCTTAGGGAACTAGCCTCTATCAGATGTGCCCTCCTTGTGATTAACTATGGACAGTAGTGGGCAGATTCCATAGCCAATTGACAGCCCACTAGTGGCTATGGAATCTTCCCTTTGTCATCCGTTGTGAATCACAAGACGGACCTGATGGGGAACTAGCCTCTCGTTTTCCCATCAGGCTCAACTCACTGTCAAGCTAAGGGGAAGTAGACCTGATGGTGAACTGGTGTCTCAATATCAGGCTCCACCCACCCAACAGCTTAATTCGTCAGCTGCTGCACCTGTCTATGTGACAGGCTTTGTGTCACCGGCAGGGAGCGCAGTACTGTGAGGTTATCAGGCTCAGTGTTACTCAAATGCATTAAGGAAAAGAGTGTCCGGTATGGACAACTCAGCGTAGTTTTTTTAAAAGAGGAGGTCAAGCAAAGGCAGCTCCAGGGTTCCTTGAAACAGGTTCCCCATTAAGCCTATAAATAATGTTAAATTGCACCCAAGCACATAAGGTGCTCTAATTCATCCACGTTTCCATTGGTAAATCTACAGCTAACTTCAAAACTGGGGTTCACAGTCAATTAATATTTAAAGGACACATGGAATGTATACAGATACTTTTAAAATCAAACAGACCACAGGCAAATATATACAATATATGAGATCTTTTAGTAGTATACCTTAGGGTTTGGTCACATAACATGTGTTTAACATATGGTATTGCACTTTATATGTGTGTGCTGGTGGCACCCCAACGCACTTATACAGAGAGAGTAAATCTCCCCCGCAGGTTTACAGACATTAACACAAAATGGATTAAAGGAGAACTATGGGATAAGTGAATTACACTCATCCTCGTAGTTAGAGTCGACGTGTGACATTAAAACGACAGACATCAGCACTACTGATTGGGAAGTGAGCGAAAACATACCGCCGATCCGCACACTTCCCAATCATCTCCCTGCAGGGAGCAATGAATGACATTCACCACTCCCCGCAGGGACTCCCCCCTCCCCGATCCTTCAGAGATGACTGGAGGAACGGAAGGGGGAGGGGCAGGCACAGCGGGCTCTAGAGAGGCAGAGCCAGCTGTCAATCAGCCAGCTGGGTGGATCTCAACAGTATTGTATCGATCTGTCCCGGCTGCGGTGATCACAGCCTATAGTGGGCAATAGCCCGTTATATACGGAGTTTTGGGTCACGGGAGGACACAATATATGTCCTCCTGTGACTCTGAGAACTATTGGCCCCATAGTTCACCTTTAGGGTTTAAGGTTTAAACCCATAGTTCACCTTTAAGGTTTTAACTCCTTCTCTAAGCTATCCAAACCTAAAACAAAAACAAAGAAATTGGCTTTAGTATACTTTAAATTCAAAAACAACCAATGGTTAGGTTACTTATTTGTGAACAGCATACACAATTGATTTAAATACATTATGACACACACCTGGCCATTTGTTTGTATGCTTCTTCTGCCACTGCAAATATATGGGGATCCATATCCCCCATGTTCTGCCCACTGTAGGCATTGATGATATCGGCGCCATAGATAGGCAACTGTTCATAAGGGTTTATCGCTACAAGAACTATGCCTGGGGAAAAAAAAAAAGGGAAAACATGTGACAAGAAATTCACAAGTCATTTATGGATCTGTCCTGCTCCAGGGAAAACATTGATGGTTACATTTGTTACAGTGTAAAAGTCTCAAGTGAAAACACAAATGATTTGGAAGCTTCCATAAGCCAAGTTAATCACTTGACAGCATCTGTGATATCTGCATAAATAATTATGTGGATACAGTAAGGGCTTGTTCACACCATCCTTAGGGCCCTTTCACATGAGTTACTGTGGGCTCCAGCGCGGTTAGCTGCTGGAATGCACTGTATCGCATCCTGGCTGGCTTCCTGCGTTCAGGGGCAGGAGGGGGGTGCATGGCGGTGCATTAAAGTCAATGGTACTGCAGCCGCGCCCCCGGCCGCAGTGCGATCGCTCACACCGGAAAGCATTGCAAAACAATGCCAACCTTCCGGTCCAGTGCAATCTGAAAAAAATGCTGCAAGCACTATTTTTTCAGATTGCACTGGACCAGGACGCAGGAATTGTTTTGCCTCGTGTTCTGGTGCAGGTGATCGCACTGTGGGCAGGGCTGTGGTGAAATTAACTTTAATGCACCGCCATGCCGCCTCCCGCCCCTGAACGCAGAAAGCCAGCTGGCATATGATACAGTATACTGTAACTCATGTGAAAGGGCACTCAGACCGGAATGTTTTTTTTTTGTCTGGGACAAATTCACATCCCTATAGATTCCAATGATTTGTCTGTGTCTTGTGCACACCATTGCGTTCCGTTCCACATTAAAAAATAAAATAAAACCAGCATGCTACATTTTTTCTGCTCAGGAACACACAAAAACACATGTAAATGCTTGCAAACACACCAGAATGCACTGGAACGCATCTAAAAGGCAATTGATGCTAAAAACAAATGCACCAGACACATTAAAAAATGCATCAAAACGCACATGACCGGGTTTGCAGAAACACATCCAGATTAATTTTGAAGATGCTCTGAACTGGCCCTTATGGAAATACTTTTTTAGAATTTTTTATTTGAGAATTGACATGGTAGCACTGGTCAATGAGACAAAATCAATGTGACAGCATCAGGTCTTGCTTGCAAGATATAGATCATGGTAACATCCTGACCAACCACAACTCTCATATTTATGCAGAAATGATTTCCTGTTGAGTGCAACTTTTTTTTTTTTTTTTCTCCTATATTGAATTTTTACATAAATGTTTTTTTCTTCACATTTCAATAGTCCTGTTACTCATTTATTCTTTTTTCAATAGCAACACTAGAAGCTAAATCCATTCGTTGTTTCAGCTATCTAGCTAGTGCTTTTACAGAAGTCAAACATTCCATTATGGGATTTGTGCTATGAAAACATGGGGCACCCTGACAGGCTCAACAATTTGCGCTCCTAGAACTGCAGAAGGCTACTGATTTCAAGTAGTAAGGTATGTAGTGCACCATATACAGTATATTGCTATATAAACAATGGATGTAGTGGGCAAATACACAAATGTCCTCAATATAAATTTCAAGACTTAAAGTGATATTAAAGACAAAAGGATTTTAAGCTTTTTCAAATACTGATGAAATCCCTTACAATGATTGCTGGGCCTTGATGTTTAAAAGTTTTAGTTTCCTGCAGAATGTTTTTAGAGTGACTCCTTTCTCAAGCAGAGTGATGATATGCTTCACCCTTGTGCGTCCTAGTAAGCTGTGTGCATCTCCACAAACACAGCAAATCAATCTACTCCTCTCCTCCCTGGCCCCCTCTCCTCCCTCCTGCAAGCTAATAGATGAACAGTTGCTGGAGTCTGCACTGTCCTTTGTGATCTAGTACTGGACAGGAAGGTCAGGGAACCTGAGCTGAGAGAGTTGGAAGCAGCTGTTCAGAAACATAATTGTAATTGTTTAGGCAAAAATTTAAAGAAATGCTGGGAAATGTATATTCGTTCCATCTGGATTCATTACTAAAAAAAAAAAAAAAAAAAAAAAAAAGGTTTGCGAGTTTAATACTACTCTAAAAATCCTAAAAGCCTTTTAGTGGCGTTTCCTAGTTTAACAGGTCCCAGGCAGTACATTAAAGAGCATTCATGCAGTATTCACCTAAACCCAAGGAAGTGGTGGTGGCTCCGACATGGTCTCTTTAATCCGCACACCTGACATCACATAAGCCTGTTCCTTGTCAGAGTGCACAGAGGCGGGGGGCGTGGCTGTAGTGCCATTGACTTCAATGCACCGCTAGCCTCCTCCCGCTCCTGAATGCAGGGGGCCGGCCGGGTTGGGCTACAGTGCGTTCCAGAGGCTGACCACTCTGGAACGCACTATTTGTGGTGTGAACCGCCTGCAGTGCGATCACACGCACCCAAAAGTGTGGCACAGAGCCTGCTTTCCAGTCCAGTGCGATCGGCGAAAATAGTGCTGACCACTCTGGAACGCACTATTTGTGGTGTGAACCACCTGCAGTGCGATCACACGCACCCAAAAGTGTGGCACAGAGCCTGCTTTCCAGTCCAGTGCGATCGGCGAAAATAGTGCTTGCAGAATCTTTGCAGATCACACTGGACCAGAACGCAGGCACTAATGTGCCACGCGTCTGGTTGATTGCACTGTGGGAGGAGGGTGTGGCTGCCGTGTCATTGACTTCAATGAACCGCCACGCCCCTACCACCCCTGAACGCAGGGAGCAGGCCGGGTCGCAAAATAGTGTGTTCCAGAGGCTGACCTCTCTGGAACGCAGTGTTTGTGGTGTGAACCGGCTCTAAAGGTGGAGATGCGGCTTAAGCTGGCCACACACTGGTTGAATTTTAGGCGAGTCAGCAGGAAAAATAGAAAAAGAGATTGAGGACACAAAGTCCTCAATCTCTTTTTCTGTATCCCCTGTTACAAATCAACAGGAATCTTCTATGAGTGTTCCTGTTCATTCATAACATGAGGACATGGTATGTTTACTATAACTACAACTATGAATGAACAGGAGGGGATGTAGATCACTCCCATTCATTCATAGTTGAGGATATATTACACATACCATGTCCTCAATTATCTACAAACACTCAGCGATCCCTGATCACTGACTGCTTGTACCTGCTCTCCTCTCTGACACCCTCAGCCTCCTGTGACAGCGCGGCCTGTCTCCGTCCACACACTGCTCTGCCGGACTGAGATAGGAGGCTGAGCGATGTGGGAGGAGACGCCGGCCGCTCACATCGCTGTCCTCCCGCAGCGCTCGGCCGGCTGTCACTTTCTCTCCTCCCCGTTGGGACACAGAGCAGCGCCCAGCGGGGAGGAAAGAAAGCAGGGATGCGTCGCTGTATGGGCAGGAAAATTGCATTTTCGGCAATATGCCAAAAGTGCAATTTTCGCCCGATACATCGGTGTATCCCTACTTTAAAGAGCTTCTGTCATGAGTTCTCCTGCACACAGTGTCAGCTGTCAATTACATAGGAGTGCTGGTGAGGGTAGCAGAGCGTAGTAAAAAACAGAAGCACATAACATGACAAAGGTGTTGAATTCTTCTAATTTTTCCCGTCTCTAACTTAATTATCTGCACACAAAAAAAATAAAATAAACTGTCCAGAGGAGCAATAGGATTTATAAATAAAGCTGTGTTACAATGACAAATAAATTGATATTTGGTCTGGTGAAAGGGTCTCTTTAATTACTCCTTAAGGTAACTTCAAACAAAGTTGTCTGA
The DNA here is from genome assembly GCF_000935625.1 of Nanorana parkeri. Taxonomy (NCBI): domain Eukaryota; kingdom Metazoa; phylum Chordata; class Amphibia; order Anura; family Dicroglossidae; genus Nanorana; species Nanorana parkeri. The sequence continues at coordinate 1,004,326 of NW_017306323.1, forward strand.
GAGATAACATTTCAGCCCTGCAAGAAGCAGGATCTAGATAACTCATGGGTTCCACTGTGACTCATGTGAGAGTCAGCTTCATTCCCTGCAGAGTCACGGACAAACCCATGGCAAAAGCAGTTTGTACAGATGACTATCATGTCTGTGTAGATAGGAAATGCCTGACAAGAGGTGGGGCAGGCTACATATTTCATACATTTTATATAATGAAAATAAAGCCTATAATTCAACAATGATACCCATCTCAGGCTTATTATCAGCTGTACTATCACAGTTTTTTTATAGGTTTTATTTTTTCCCCTTTAATTTCACCTGGTGATCCAGCAAATAACAGACTTCATGTCCCTTCATGTCTACACTCATTTCTCCAGTGTATCTATAGGAGGGAGCCATGACTGTCACACAGGCTGGACTCCAATCATGTCCACCTTTGTATATCTCCAATACATGGTGGGTTCTTTTGGTTCAGCTCACAAGAAGGGACAAGGACACAGCATTTCTGGCACAATCAACAGGTATTTTCTGTACTTGCTGAAAATGTTCTTCGCCTGAAAAATGAAAACGAATGCAGCCAATACATCTAAGGCCCGGTACGCTGCAACATATTACATTTGTATTTTAGGGTTTAGCTGTGCTTTAAAGAGAATGTAATTATAGTTTGAAATATGGATGTATTTATGGCTTTTGGGTGATATTCCTGCTGAGAAATAATCTCCACTGTAAAATGAAGAGAGTTGTAACAGTTATTTCCAATGCAGTTTGTTTATTTTGTATTTATTACAGGTATTTATATAGCGCTGAAAATTTATGCAGCGCTTTTACATAGTGTACATTCACGTCAGTTAAATAAGGCAATGTGTGGATTTACTGCTCCTTTGGCAAGAACCAGTCTGCAAGAAAATCAGCATTTATTACATGCATACACACTAGCAGAATACATTACTGCCTATATATATATATATAGTAATACCTTGGTTTACGAGCATAATTCGTTCCGGAAGCATGCTTGTAATCCAAAGCGCTTGTATATCAAAGCGAATTTCCCCATAGGAAATAATGGAAATTCAGATGATTCGTTCCACATCCCAAAAATATTCATATAAAATGATTACAATACTGTACTGTAATATAATAACGTATAAAATATAAAGAAAAATAAACCAATTACCGGTACCTTTTGTGGCCGGTGTGAGAGGGACAAGAGGGAGGAGGATTATTGCGTAGGACGACTTTCACTATCACTAACGGAATCACTGCTATCTCTTGACTCAATGGAATCTTTTTCATTTCGTGAAACCTTAACAAGGAATCTATCCAATGTGACATTGCGTTGTCGTTAAACAGACTCATCGCTCGCACTGCTACAGCCTTATTCAGGTGGTGCTTTTCTACAAAATTTTGTGTGTATGCATATATATATATACACACACACATTATACATACATACATACATATACACACACCATTATTTTTATAATCCTTTTAATTTTTTATTCTAAAACCAGACAATAAAAACGGCATGCAGACACAGAACCCTTGACAGTCATTGACACTAAGGTACCACAATCCTCCTGGTACTCACCGCAGTAGGTATATATTAGTTTGGAGTCTATAAAGCGCACTTTTAGATTGTGCAGGACGGCCGGCTCATGGAGGTAACTGAGTGCAGTAAGGTCATTTTCACCGACAAGGATATCTGGATTTCTTAGCGGTGGCAGCTCCTTTTTCTTGCCATCCAGACGATATTCCAAATCCTTGAACACAAAATACAAGTCATAAGCACTTTTCTAAATATCAGCATTTAAGCACAACTATAAACGATAAAATCAAATCTAGAAGAACACCTACTGGCAGTTATATTTTCATAAAATAATAGATGATATATGCCAAAGAAACAGTACAGCAGAACATGAAAATGACAAAGCATGTATCAACACAATGTGTAAAGAATAGGATAGTGTCACCAGCATGGCAAAAATACATTTACTTTCTGGCCCAATCGGTGTCAGTAACTTATCTGAAATTATGTGTAAGTAATATCTTCTTTCTACCATTCGACAATATTTTTTTTTGCTTAGTCTCCATTCACACATAGGCGTTTTTACATAAACACGCAAAACATAAAAAACAATGCATTCCTATGGTGCTCGTAGGAAAAAGTACGCGTATTCTGTCCCCAAAAGTCTGTAGTGTAGCCACACAGGCGAGCAAAACTCTGAGTCTATTAAAAATTCCGCGTTTCACTGAGCGCACAAAAACACCCTGAATTCCAAATGCCTATGTGTGAATGGAGACTGAGCTGCACATGAGCAGCACAGGGCACAGACTCAGAATGGGAGATAAAAAAAAACTCCTGTGTGCATGTGCATCATCGGGGCCTGGCTAACCAAGCAGCCAAAAACATGAAACACAGAAGATGACCGGGGAGCAGATAGAAGTGCCATTGAGTGAAAAGTGCAGAGAGGATCGTTTTGGCAGGTAAGTCTGCCATAATGATGTAATATGCTGCACAATATGGCTAAAATCTCCTAAGAGACCTTTTTTTCTAAATAACTTCCGCTTTAAATTTCATGTCTGGGCAAAAAAACTAAACATTCAGTACATCTCTCCAGTGCATACACATTTCCACATGTTTTGTCTCTTAAAATGTTGCAAAAAAAAAAATATCTGGTAATCTCCAAACTCATTAAAGACACATTAAAGTCAATTTTTTCCCCCTCCCCCAATGTTAATGTAAGCACTTACCTTAATCCGATCTTCTTCTTTCCTGTCGTTTTCATCTGTCCCTCCAGCGCCGACTCCTCTGTCCTTGCTGGCACTTCCTGTCCCACGGCGTCTGCATGCGGGTGCACGCGTCCATAGACTTACCTTGTGTCTCTCCTCGTCTCCCGGCCGAAAATGTGATCTGCGCATGCGCCCGCCCCAAGATGCTTTGTGGCCGCCCGAGGATATTCACATTTTTGGACGGGAGCTCACAGGGAAGACACAGGTGAGTATTAACCTCTGTTAAAGCGCTTTTGGTTTTATTTTTACACTTTGTGCATAGATCTACTGCTTGCTAGCAGTAGATATATGCAAAAAAACGGTGGGCTTTAAAGTGACATTAAACCCTCAGATTTTTTAACATAAACCAATACTGTAATGTGTGCCTTACTGTAATCCATGGTTGTTTCCCTTCTCTTTGCTGCTCTTCCTTTTAAATCCTCATGTCTTCTCATGCTTGGGGAGAACTTCCCTTTTCAGCTCAGGGCCTCTTCCTGTAGTGCTGGCTCAGGTTACAAGTCTATACAAATGTATACACAGACACCGTGTATCCATTCCTGAGACAAGGCAGTCTGCTGCAAAACAGAAGTTCTGCCCAGCATGAGAAGAGATACAGATGTAAAAGGAAGAGCAGCAAAGAGAAGGGAAACAACCATGGATTACAGTAAGGCACACATTACAGTATTGTTTTATGTTAAAAAAATCTGAGGGTTTAATGTCACTTTAATTATCCTTTAAGCTCCGAACTTCTTGTTTGAGCTGACAAAACAGTGCCTCTGGTTCACTGAAACCCCAGACTGTGCCTGGGATTATAGTGATAGGTTACAGTGATAGTGAGAGGAAAGGGGCTCTGTAGGATTAGACAGAATTGGGCAGAGCTGACAACGCTGCTTGGGATGTCATCAGCACAGCAGGGGCACTGTCTAGCCCGTTCGAGAAAAAAAAGGAGCTCACTGGATTTTAGTTAGATTAAAAGGTATTTTTATGCAGTTTTTTAAGAGGAAAAAAAAATGGAGGAATGTGCACGTTGATTTTGCCCAGATATACACCTAAATAGGAATTCCAAGCAAAACATTTATCAAATTTTATTAAAGGAGAACTATGGGGTTAAGGCTTTTCCCCATAGTTCTCCTTAGGGTAACGGGGAGGACACAAACTAGCGTCCTCCCGTCACCCTTGGCTCAGTATACCGCAAGCTGTAGCTCACGGTATACTGACACGCCGCAGCTGAAGCGGATCCCGACAATTGTGCCGGGATCCGCCCAGCTGCGTGACTGACAGCTGGGTCTGCCTATCTAGAGGCAGAACCAGCTGTACCCGCCCCCTCCCCATTCCGTTCCGCTAGTCAGCGCTGGCGGATCGGATCGGGGAGGGGGGAATCCAGCCCCTCCCCTGTCACGGCAGAGAGCCGTGACAGGATTGAGAGGTGAGCGAACGCCGGTATGACATATAGACGTGAGGACGCTGAGGAACATTTCAATGCTGCAGCAGAGGAGGAGACATGTTTCACTGACCAGTAAAGCAGGGAGCTGGCTCAGCGGGTCGGGTAAATATAACAAATAGACAAAATCGAGTAGTTAACCCTTACAGTGCGGGTGTAGCCTAACTGCAAGGGTTAATAAAAGTTTTGCAAAGAGTTCTCCTTTAAACAGTATTTTCTCTTCTCCATGAAAAAGACTGATTCGTACTGAATGAGGGTGATCCATCAATATGTGACATCATGTGATGACATAACAGGACAAAAGTGATTTCTTCATGCATTGAGAATGTAGGTTTAGGGAAAAATTAAAAACAGGATGATATCTACAAAGACAGTTGACTTAAAACAGTATAGCATTTGTCCGGGGCTTCATATTTTGCTGACTTATTCTTGTGAAAACCAAGCCAGGGAATTTACATCAAAACGCTGATCTTTTCTATAAAACATATAAGATACATACTTGCGATGCACCGATATCGGTTTTTCAGTATCGAGTACGAGTACAGATATTGTTTTTTCTTCTGTACTCGCAGATACCGATTACTGATACCGGAAGTCCCCTTAAGGAAGCAGGGCAGAGTGTAGTGATTCACCACCCGGCTTCCCGATTAGCCAGGAAGCCGTCTCTATGCTCCCTCGTCACCAGGTGACAAGGAAGCATGGAGCCATCATTACCTGCCCCCTGGCTTCCTGATTGGCCAGCTTCCCGACTACACAGGAAGCTGGGCAGCAGATTCATTACACGCCACCCGGCTTCCTGATTGGCCTGGAAGCCAGCTCCATACTCTCTCGTCACCAAATGATGAGGGAGCATGGAGCCGGCTTCCGGCCCAATCGGGAAGCTGGGGGGGACGGGGCGCAAGTCATTACCCAACCCCCGGCTTCCTGATAGGCCGGGAAGCCAGCTCCATGCTCTCTGGTGACGAAGGAGCATGGAGGCGGCTTCCCAGCCAATCAGGAAGCTGGGCAGCGTGTAATGACTCGCCGCCCGGCTTCCTGATACTGGAAGTTCCGGTATCGGGATAGGCATCCGGAGCATTTAGGCGAGTATGGGTACTTGCCCAAATACTCGATATTGTCACCGATACAGACACCAGTAACGGTATCGGTGCGTCCCTAATACATATAAACAAATGTCTAAAATTCATAAAATGAGAACACTATGAGGCAAAGTTATAAATCTTCCACCCTGCTGAACTCTGGGCAAATGCCGTTTGCACATCATTCGCACCACTAGATGGAGCTGAGGTGCATAGGAAAATCCTTAGCCCCATCTAGTGGTGGGATTTATAAATCAGCCCCTATGGGTATCTTTATTCTGATCTATGAACTAAAGACAGTGGATTGCTAATAAAACTTTCAGAGAAATCTAATCAAAAAAGAACTGTGCATTCAGATACTATATGGATAAATGCAAATAAACACATTAGAAGCCATGGCAAATTTCATTTAGTTTTCTGTGCATAAAGTGGCGCTATACTGCTGACAACCAGCGCTGAAATAAGTCATATGAAAGGAGGTAAACATTCTAGCACTGAGTACACTGCTTGAGGGCACAGAAGGATTCCCAGACAGCATATCTACAGAACACAAAATGATTTGTAGCCTGAAAAGCATCATGACATTCTAGCCGATTTCTGAATGGTATCCAGAGAACACATACCGCTCCTTCCTCAGGACGCAGATGAAGAACTGTATCCCCTGGTTTATAATCCTTCTGTATTTCGGCAGATATCCAAACTTCTTCAGGATCAGGGATCCACACCCGTGCACGCTGAAACAATAAAAAGATAACGATTGCTTTATTACAATATAATTGTCGATGAGGTCAGAGGCCTTTATTGTCATCTATTAAATCATAAATACCCAATTGCATCAATTGGGGAATGTAATCCTTTTATTACACTGCTTTTAGTACTCTGTATTACTACTTTCATCAGCTGCTAATGCCATCTAGCAATCACTGCAACTGTGCTATAAATCTAAAAGTTCAATCAATTTACAAAAACAAATTAAACAAAGGAAAGGCAACGGCTCATAACAACTAGATGTTTAATTGCATTATCAAATATGAACCAGGAATTTGACACCCAAAATTCCTGGGAAGGGGGTTGTTGTGTACAGCACTGGCGCCATGAATACTGTCCAAATATCACACCAAAGTCCTTAGTATTACTAGTAATATCTGCATTAGTCCCAGACACACTTGTGTTTAGGGGCAGCTTCATGAATTCCTCCATGAGGTGTTTATGAAATCAGCTGCTGGCAGGAACCACTATACAAAAGCAATAAGAAGCTGATAGCGGCCGCAGCTGTTTGTGGTCATTTGCATGTAATGAGAATGGCAGCCATTACCTGTGGATGACCCTGGACGCAAACAATTTGCATCTACAGGCTATGATCTGCAGGAAATCACTAAATGTCTGATTACATATGAATGGTGACCTGCGCTGTCAGCATCTTAGTGCTTTGTATAGTGATTCTACTCTGCGGCTGATCACATAAACAACCACTGAGTGTCATGAAGGAATTCAAGAGACTGCCCCTAAACGTAACTGTGAATGGGGCCTATGAAAAGCAAACTGCTAAAAGAAACTAATGAGATTAAACTGAGAAATAGAAAACACATTAACACATTTCAAAATATGTATTCTAATGATCTAATTGTCATGGTAATACATTCTACCTCTCAGAACATAAACAATATTACAATACAGTAACTAAACCATACACCAGCACAGAAACACAATTAAAATGGCTCAAGATTGCGCCTGGCATGTTTAATTACAACAAGCAATTATAAAGCAAACAATTCAGCTCTCAGAAGCATTTGTTACAAGGCATAGTCATAACTTACTGTTATTTTGTCTCAGAGCTGGGGAGCGATAACAAATGCCTTGTGGTTGTTTTAAGATTTTTAGAGTGATATCGCAGTTTTAAATTATTCTTACACAAAAAGTTGTAGAATTCCCAGACTAGCTGAAGGCCATATATGCAAGAATTTCCAATGCAACCATCTTATCCCCAATACCCATGTACTTATCCGTATAACTAATATACAGTGGATAGATAGATAAACAGTACAAAATACACAGTTATCACCTGAGTTCAACACTCAGGGGCACATCTTACAACATTGGTCCAACAACACAAATACAGGTCAAGTAAGAACCCTGCTGAATGAAAGCACCAAGACGTGGGTAGTATGACCTCTCACTAAGGGCACCAGTGGAGATGGAACCCCCGCCAGCGGAGTCCTCCAGGATCCCTGGTGTCCCCCGTGAATGAAGTCATGCAAATTATCTCAATGTTCAATTCTCAATTCCCCGCCTACTCAGACACATAAGTGAGGATGTACACAAGTCTTGCTGGTCACTAGCTAGTACCGCAGAAAATGCATCCAACCAGGGTCCCCAGACTTTATGGAACTTTTGAGGGCAAGCTCTATGGATATGCGTAGCTTCATACATTGGGATAACAGATTCTACTAATCCCCTCCAATTTTCCAAGGTAGGTGGAGCCCGCTTTTTCCAGTGCAACACTATCAATTTCCTAGCATAGAACAGTTAAATCCTCAACAGCGTGCTAGTGGCATGAGTAGTCGTAATACGTTCCATGAGACCCAGTAAGCAGAGTCCCATCTCCGGCTGTATGTCCTGCATCAGGAGCACGGATATGAAGTGCATGATCTCTACCCAGAAGATCTTAATAACCGGGCAATCCCAAAACACATGACTAAATCCCGCAGGAGAAAAGGTACACCTCCAACACATTGCTGAGCTTGTGCTACATATCCGGGCCAGTCTCGTGGGAGTGTAGTACACCCTGACCAGTAATTTATACTGTATTAGTCTATCTCTAGCCGAAATCAAATGTGTGAAAGGATAATCCCAGGCCTCCCTCCATTCCTCCTCATCTAAGTCCTGCACCTCTCTACGCCACTGTGCCCCACAGCTGTTCAGGGGGCTTAATCTGGCAGGAAATAGTGTACTGTAGACCATTGATAAGGGCTTACGAAGCCCCTGGGTTCTCAGCATGCACTCCAATGAGGAGGCACCAAAGCTCCCCGATGTGGGTGCAAACTGAGCTTGGAAGGCATGGGAGAGTTGCCTATATCTGAAAAGAAAGGATCCCGGTAGTTTAAATTTAATACGCAAGTCTGCGAAAATCGCAAGACGCCCATCAGTGAGTATGTCCTCCAACTTTTTAATGCCCCTCCTGGCCCAGACATGACAGTCCGGTATAGTGTGGAAGTGCTCCAGATTTGGGTTCCTCCACAGAGGAGTGTGCGGTGACACCAGCAGCTCTCCTCACCCAAGTACACCTGCCACCTGCTGCCACGCCTTCAAGGTGGCCCGCAGGATTGGCATCCGAAGCCTCGGCACCTGCGAGCCCCACACAAAGTCATGGAACATGCCAGTCACCCCTCGGAAAAAACTTGCATGTACCCAAACCGGGGAGATGCGTAAGAAATACAACACAGTAAACCTTCATTTTAAGCAGATTGACCTTCCCTAACATGGAAATAGGCAAGTGTTTCCACGCCAGCAACTTTCCCTTAATCTTTGCAAGGGCCGGGGTCAGATTCAAGGATTGATAATCTCCCACCCTAGCCGAGATCTTAATTCCTAGGTATGTGATCTGCGAGACCCACTGCAGAGGGACTGATCTATCTGCCGAGGCAATAGTGCCGTCATCTAAGGGCAGGATATGGGATTTGGCCCAGTTAACTCTCAAGCCAGAGAACACCGAGAATTGATCCAGAATCCTCAGCGCCTCTCTAAGTGATGGGCCTGCGTCCTCCAGGAACAAAATTAAATCATCCGCGTATAGAGCAAGCTTCTCCTCAATAGTCCCCACCTTGAACCCTTCCAGCGCCGTTGACTTACGCAATAGCAATAGTTTAACATCAGTTTAAGATGCTGCTAAGATTATTCAGAATCCACCGACAGGTACAAATGACCTCCTCCTGACCTGTTTCAAGCAGGTTTTGTATTTGCACAGACTTGGATGGGGGGGAATTAAGTACCTTAACAAAACTGCCTCTGTTACTGAAACCCTCCCACTGTGAGCTGCAGTGTCTGGGAGGAGGAGCGCAATGAGGGAGGATTTGGCTCAGCCAGGCAACAGTAAATTAAGTTATTTGTTCATTTATAAAGTTTGTGTATCACATAGATTTGGTACTTGTTTAGACTGTCACACAAAGGAGCCTTTGGTAGTACTTTTAGTGACAGCCTGCATAAATCTAACACTTAAACTGATTGCCATGCCTATCCCGGCTCCTACTAATTAAAGTGACACTAAACCCAGGAGTTAAATCCTACAAATGCCATTGAGTACTTTAACTATTAACAAAAATGTATCTTATTTGTGTATCAGTTGGCTGTAGATCCTCAAATCATCTCTGAATTGGTGCTGACACTGTCCTTCCGTCTGGAGGGTGGCTACTTTTGTTCTCCATGGTCCCTGTGTGTTTTATGAAATAGCGACCATCCCAAGCTCGCTCCCGTGAAGGACTACAATCTCACCTTTAGTTTACTGATTTGTACTGAGATCGTAGTCCATTACGGGAGTGAGCTTGGAGTGATGACTACATTACAACACACACAGGGACCATGAGGAACAAAAGTAGCCACCCTCCAGGAGGAAGGACAGTCTCAGCACCAATTCAGAAGTGATCTGAGGATCTACAGCTGAGTGATACACAAATAAGCAGGGCTTGAAAAATCCACTCGTCCTCTCGTCTGTGACGAGAGGACGGCAGAGCTCGACAAGTAGCTTCCCTGCCGGCTGTTGCAATTACACGGCTGGCCGGGAGCTTTACATTCAAGCGATCGGGCATCTCTAGAGACGCCCGACCACTTGTATAGGAGCAGCTGTCACAGCCGTGCCGGTCCCGAGATCCGCTGTGGCCGATGCGGCCGGTACCGGCACGGCTGCTCTGACAGGAGATCAAAGGGAGATCGGTACATGATCTCCCTCTGATCTCCTCTCAGGGCCTGTTCACACGACGTCCGTTTTCTGTGCTGACCTGATCCGTATGCTTCTGCACTAAAAATGCATCCATATGTGTTTTATGGGCTACAGTTCTCATGTGCGCAGTCCGTTCAGCTTACGACAGAAAAAATACTGCATGTCATATTTTGTCCTGTCAGGAAATGGTCCAGAAAAGCAAAACGCGTCTGAAACGCACTGCACTGCAGCTAACATACTGATAGCCCCACTCCAGCAAAAACTGGAACGCATCAAGAACGCGGCAAAAACACATGGCACCGCGTCTGCAGATCCGCACCTGAGAATCATGTGAACAGGCCCTTAGTCCCAGAATGCAGGAAGTGATGGATATTACATCCCTTGCTGCATTCAGTGTCACTCTCCAGCTACAGAAGTTGATGAAGCAGATCTCTGCTTCAGCAGCTTCTCTGGGGGTCCTTAAGACCCCTGATGTCTCCATAAAGAGGACCTGTCATGTATATTGGCTATAACATAGGGGACTTCTTAGCCCCCTATGTGATAGCAATAAAGTTGTGTAAAAAAAAAAAGTAATACAAAAATAAAAAAACAAATTAAGGCTCGACATGCTTGGTGTTTTTTTACCCGACGTGACCCCGACTTTTATATTTTACCAAAAATATGGGTAAATATGGGTAAGAATAGATGTTTTATAACATTTTTATAACACAACGTAGGGAAACTTTTTTTTTTTTTTTTTAAATGTACGGTACTTTTTTCATTATATAGTAAAAAAAAAAAAAAAACCCAGGGGTGATTAAATACCTCCAAAAGAAAGCTCTATCTGTCCCTAAAAATGTTAATATAAATTGCAAGGCTATAGTCCGGTCATGTTGACTGGTGAGACACCCTAAAATTGTTCAAGCCCTGCAAATAAGATACATATAATAAGTTCAGGTTTCTAAGATTTAACTCCTGAGTTTAGTGTCACTTTAAAGTGTTTGGTTTTATTATTATTAATTCAACTTGAAGAAAAGTTAAATTACTAAACTTTCTACTGTTCCCTACTACCATGAAATCCTCACATGATAGAAATATGGGTTACAGGTTGTCATGCTCATCCTATGGTCTCACTAGTTTCCAATCAACTAAAGAAATAAATTAACGCAAGCCAAGACATATCACTTTACTGGCTGTGTTCTTGTTCAGGGGTTATTGACTCACTACTTAATGAACTAGCTTTGAAAAAGAAATAAAGGGCAATTCCATACTGCTGTCATGACTGGTTTATTTTAAGGAAATTGAATCCATTTTGTAATCTTGTTTAAGAAAAAGAAGGGGGGAAAAAAAAACGGAAAAGGGAAAGCTTCAACATTGCAAGGAATACATGACAAACATTTAGAATGGTTACCAAGTTCACTATTACAGTAGGTACTGACTGATCAGTAAGCGCTTGATACTTAATCTATCCTGCTGACGGTAAGGAAATTAAAATACACAAGTTACAATTTATGAACGTCTTTCTCTACCACACGAGGAAACACTCCGTTTTTTTATACAGAGAAAAGATCTACAATATCCTTCACCTTATTAATGTACATTCAGCTATTTTAGGATACCAATTACTTTACTTAATAGCATACAATGCACCCCCACCCCCATCATCATCCTTCTCCCCCCAAAAGAGATATTATTCAGCCTCAGATATTCATGTCTACCTACACCAATGGAGAATCTAAAGAATAATTATCCAGCTAATAAATTCACTAGACATTTTGCATTGCTAACTTAGCAAATTTTTCCCAGAGGTACTTCCGAGGTGAATGAAATAAATTTACATGCTAAGCGAGATTCTCTTTAGTGCTCATTGGTGAATACAATGCATAGTTCACCAGAGCTTTCATCTGAACATCTGTGTTTTTGCTATGAGCTGATGGCATTGATCCTACTTCCGAACACATGCCCTCCTCCATTCACCCAATCAATGATACTTCAGAAAGTACACTCCAAGACTGTAGTAGCAGCAGAACAGTCTTTGCTGTCTTCTATAGTGATTCTATAGCCAGGCTTCATTTTCAATTAAAACTGAACTTTGCTTTATGTGGAAATAAGGCACAAGACACAAATTAATGCAGCTCTGTAATCATTAAAGTGTATGTAAACCTAAAATATACATTTCTTTTAAAGCTTATCTCTGGAGAGAGAAAAAACAACTCCACTTGCAGTGAGGCTCACTCAGTGCTGCAAGGGTTAACTGATCGTTAATGTCTATGGTAGATGTGTTCAGGACTTTTACTTACCTTATCCCCACTCGCCCAGCAGTCGGCACTTACCCCCCTCCCATACGGTCCAACATGTAGATTGTCCCTCAGCGTCCTCATGTATGATTCAGGGCTTTGGTCCCCGCATTGTACATGATGATGTTAGCAGGCCTCCGACTGTGAAATGTAGGAGGAAGAGGCTACAGGTGCCAGTCTTAAAGCCTGTGGGAGCAGGGATCAGGTAAGTAAAAGTAGTCCTTTACACCGACACCACCACCAACCCCACCCCCAGACGCTAATGAGCAGTTAACCTTCGCAGTGTGGGGGTATCCCCACTACATGGGTAGTTTTTTTCTCTCCAGAGATAGGCTTTAATCCATTATGTGAATTGCTCTCTGGACCCCAGAATATGAAAAAGAAACCCCATATTAGATTTTTAGCACATTTTCTATTTTTGTAGAACACTGTGGAATGATGTTATTACACTGCATTCAGACATCCTACCTAATGTACTGGCTGACCCCCATAATTCTGTGACTCACAGATGAACCTCCAGTTACGCGACTTGAAAATATATTTTCTGAAAACAGAGGCCCTATGCAATCGTCTTTTACATACACATGCATGCCTTACACGTGCGTGTTTGTTTGCATGCGAATGGCAGGGGTGGCAGGGTTGATTTTTAACAATTTGTATTTATTTTATTATTTTTTACTTTTTTAATTTTTTTTCACTTAACTATATTGCTATCACACAGGGGATAACAAGCCCCTATGCGATAGTGTTTGAAGGCAAAAGGTTCTCTTTATGCAGATATCTGGGGTTTATTAGACCCCTGATGTCCCTCCTGCCCTTGGATACAGACGATCAAGCACAGGAATGTGCTTGGTCACCTGAGTAAATGACACTTTGGCCGGCTTCTGACAGCTCTGAAGCAGGAAGCACTGAGAGCACAACAGTCCCTGCTTCACTCATCACACAATGGACATTCCTTGGTCTGCTCCTGCTCTCCATCCTGACACTGTTTGCCATGGTCCCAGGCCTCCTAGAGGAGCGGGGAACCCTGAAAACTACGGTGCCCAGATCACTTGTACTGAACAAGCATTGCCTGCTGAAAAAAAAAGTAAATACCAAGATAATAGCTGCAGCAGCCATAATCTTGGTATGACCACTTAAGGATGAGGACGTATACAGTATATACGTATGATGATCTTTAAGTGGTTAAAGAATATCTAAACCCCAAAACAAAGATTTTATATATTGGAACGTTTCAGTTCTTACATAAGATGAACAGAGGCAGACGTGTTTGAAGTCCAGCCTGTGTGACAACAATGGTTCTCTCCGCAGTGGTAGTGGAGGTGTAAAGTGTAGCCACTTTAATTAAGGCACCCTTCATTAAAGTGGCTACACTTTACACCTCCACTACCACTGCGGAGAGAACCATTGTTGTCACACAGGCTGGACTTCAAACACGTCTGCCTCTGTTCATCTTGATTACATGGGAGTTGATGGGATTATTAGTTTACAACATGAAAGATAAGATTTTGGCTGCCAGCTCAGCTCACAGGAAGAGACAAGGATGCTGAATCTCTGGCAAGATAACCAAGTATTTTTTGTATTTGCTGAAAATGTTTCTAACCTAAAAAACATAAAAAAAACTAATGGTGCCACCCCATCTAAAGCTGGACATACACCAATATTTTCGTTCAACCCACAGGCTGCAAGAAAAAAATTAATGCGATTCCTCAATCAACTCAAACATCGTGTCGATCGAGGAATTGCAGCTGTTTGCATTGTATACTCATTGGCTGCCGACTCTGATCGTATGAACATTTTCCAGCCAGCTTGTTCGCACAGCTGATCGAGGACAGCCCCAAACAGTGCAAATTAAAAACAGTGCGGTACATTAAAAACGGCTGAAATTCGGCCAGTGTATGGGCACCTTAAGGAACGGTAAGTTGCACTATATCAGATTTTTGTACTTGGGTTTAGTTACCCTTTAATACATTAGCTCATGGTGGTTTTGGTAATATTGTATCCTTTATTTATGTTCACGATCTATATTGAATTAACTGGGTCTGTTAGTATCCTCACTTACAGTAAATCTATGTAGCAGGAACCATATCACTATGGAGACTTGACTGCCTGCAGTATATGTGTTTGTTGATTCTGCGCTGGATATGTGAAATAAACGTGCTCTATTCTAGGCTAAATTAAGTGTTTAAATATGAAGGCTGCAGCAATACAGACCACGTAGGTCAAATCATATAGTTTTTTCAATTATGCAGCGCCAACACAGATGTTAAACAAATTAAGTAAATGTGATGTATTTAAGCAATACAATGTGAACAATGTATCATTGATTAAACAGTAACTGTGAATCTTGTTATTCCGTGAAACAAGCTGGTATGAATGTGAAAAAATATCCACTATTATACACCAAATGTAACTTATAACTATTAAACAAACAATGACATTTTAAAATTAAAGTTGAAAAATCAAAAGTGTGTTGTGTATTTCTTTTTTTATAAACTTTCCCCACTTGGAAACACCTCAATGTTATTCACGGTGTTTGAAAAAAAAGAAATACACAACACACTTTTGATTTTTCAACTTTAATTTTAAAATGTCAATGTTTGTTTAATAGTTATAAGTTACATTTGGTGTATAATAGTGGATATTTTTTCACATTCATACCAGTTTGTTTCACGGAATAACACGATTCACAGTTGACTGCCTGCAGGCCTAATGCAAAGCTCTGACGGATGTTCAAGGTCTAATAAGAAGCAACAGGCTGAGGCGTCAACCTATACAAGGAGATCATTATTTTAGTGTCACTCCTTGTTTGAGCAATAAATCCAGCAGAACGGGCACAGTAAACAGTTACAAACCTAGAGGAATGATATAATTAACTCTGTTTAATTGGTGTAATATGGTATAGACAGCTTAATTCATGATGTAGGTTCATCCCTGGCAGAGACTGACCAGATTAAAGGAGAACTATGGGGTCAGTGTTTTTCCCCATAGTTCTCCTTAGGGTAACGGGAGGACACAAACTAGCGTCCTCCCGTTACCCTAAGCTCAGTATACCGCGAGCTACAGCTCGCAGTATACTGAGACGCCGCAGAATTAAAGTGACTTTTGTTTTAGCTAGCAAGCAAGAGATATATGTAAAAACATTTTTTTTTAAATAAAAGCTTTTTCCAACTGGAACACACAAAAATCACATGTAAACTAGGGCTGCGGAAATTAACGATTAATTACCCGATTAATCGTTAATACTTTTGATCGATTAAAATAATTTTGATCACTAATGAAAACACTCACCTCTCCGCCGGCTTCCGGGTCTTTTGGGAGTCCGGTCGGAGATCCGGTGATGTCACGGACATCGACGTCACCGGACTCCTCCCCCCTTCCCCAAGTGGCTCCGTCGGCTAATGAAGGGAAGAGCCCTAATGTAAACACATTTAAACGCACCAAAACATGCTTAAGACTTACGAAAATCCATTGTTTTTTCAAAAAAACACACCCAAGCACAATAACTGCATCAAGAACACACAAACGCATATGCGGAAACACATTCAGAATTTGGTGAACAAGCCCTTAAGGTTTATTTACAAAATTATGTGTTTTTTTGACCCTATGCTTTAAAAATGTAAAAAAAAAATTTTAATTATTTGATTTTAATGTTATTTTGACTTTACTGTCGGGTGCTCTGGAGAAATATCAGGGGTCTAAACAGACCCCTGATATTTCCTTTTTAAAATGGAAAAGGAGATTGAGGACACGGAGTGCTGAATCTCTTTTTCTGCATCCCCTGTTATGAATGAACAGGAAGCCTGGATACTGAGTGCTCCTGTCCATTTATAAACTGTGGAGATAGTGTGAGTTACAATAAGTATGAGCACTTCCTGTTCATTCATAACTGGGGACACAGTAAGCATACTATGTACCTCAGTTATTCACAAACACTCAGCGATCAGCTTGTAAGCCGCTCTCCATCCTGACTTGCCTGTCAAAGGAGGCTGAGCGGGGAGGTATGGGAGGAGAGCTCAGCCTCCTGAAAGCTCACTGCTCCCCACTCACAGAAGCATCCTGAGCTGTCTCCTCCCCGCTCAGCCTCCTGAAACGTTCTCTCCCACTGCATGGGTTAATTTTTACAATTACTGGAGTCCCTCTGTTTTCTTTTCTTCCACTTTTCTAGTGGGATACCCCCTACACTGCAAAGGTTAACTGTCCCTTTTGGTCTAGGGGTTAAAATAAAGAAGATATACTTATCTGATCCTCAATCCTGCCTGGCTACTAGATCGGTCCCCAAAGCCTCTTCTCCCATAGGCTCTAGCGGTCTAAGGACCTGTGACATCATCACATCTAATGGAAGTGAATTATATGTGAGGATACCGAGAAACACATTCCATCGCTAGAGTGGAGGGGGAGAGAGGTGAGCGCTGACAGCCACAAGACTGAGGAGTATATCTTCCTTATTCTGGCCCCTAGAGACATTGCATGCTTTCATTTTTACAATTCCTGGAATCCTCTTTACAGATTTAAATGTCTTGCAAATGAGGTGATGGCCAATTAAAAAAAAAAAAGACATTTCTCAATAGTGTAAGATTCACATTCTCCATCTATTTAAGGCATTAGTGTGACCAATATAACCATAGTTAGAGATTTTAAAAACACAAGGAAATAAAAGAATGGCGGTATAAAAGCTACGCCTCCTATATCTCTAGGGTGTGACTGGTTACTTTTTTTATAACTTAGATTTGATGTAGATGTTTCTTTATAGAAGAAGACAGCACTACAGCCACCAAGTTCTATTGTTGGAGACATACATTTGAAATGACATTTCCTGGGTCCCCCGCCCCTACCAAAAAAATAGATTTTTCAGCCTCAGAAAATAAATGGTGTAATTCAGACTCGCAGTTCTCAATTCACATGTCCCCGAGGTGAAGCGTAACATTATTTCAGCATTGGCGCAGCCACCTCTAATTTTCCATTTCCAACAGACCGAGGATTCATGAGGGACACAGCAGGAAAAGCTGTGTATGTACAGGCTTTAGTTTCCATCTTATGTTGCTGCCACTTAGACTTAATTCACACCTCGTATAGAAGGACGAAACAAAAACAACACTTTTATTTCACACACTTGGAGAACTCGACCTAGAATTGTGAAGGTTACTGGGATAGCTCTCCAATATGAAAATTACTGCTCGACAGATTAATGTGGAATTCTGTGGCCAGTCCATTCAATCCAGGAGCTGACGGAATCATTCTTAAAGGTGGCCATACACCTTACGATTATCGGACAAAACATTTAGTCCGATGATCAAACCGTCGCATGGCCGCCCCATCCTGCCCCGATTATCGCAAGGTTCAATTAGCCGTAATTAAAGAAAAGCACCTGGACGAATTGCGGTAATCGACCGCACGTATTTTCGTTTGCGCATGAGCAGTGTAGATCGTACGATTTCTGACGTACCCCACTAACCTTGCGAAAATCGTACGATCGACCAAAGTTTTCAGACCTGTTTGAAAGTCAAAAGTCGTACGATTGTACAATATTTGCAGTTGTACACTGCCCATGAACCTTGCAATTATCAGGCGAAAACGCTATCGCATACGATTATCGTACGATAATCGTAAGGTGTATGGGCACCTTTAGGAGCCACCTCCACTGACAACAACAACTAGTGTAAGTTAGGCACCAGCTGTCATTTTTTAGGAGGATTGGCTACTTGGTTCTGAATGGTTTCACCTGTGACCAACTATTGCCCTATATTTTTTTTTTTATCCCCTGTGAACAAAAAAAGTGAATCGTGAAATCACAACACACGTAAAAAAGTGCACAAGGGTGCTTGGCCCTTCAATAAAGAAGGGGCCAAACTTTCCCGACCCCCCGGGGCGCAAGGCTCCTGACAGGGCTTGAGACAACTATGGTCCACCAACCCGAAGGCCGGTGGACCGCTATCCTCCGGGACGTGCCGAAACAGGTCCCACAAGTACTAGGTTGAGGGGATTTCCCGAAGAGAAACCCCCCACAGGTGGGAGGAGACAGGGAACCCTATATAAGGGCACAGAATCTCCTCCCCAACGGGTACCTGCACCCTCAGTCTCTGTGGGTCAAAATCTCAATCAAAAAGTGCCAATCGTGCATAGAGTGCAATAAATAAATCTAAAATGCCAGTGCACCATGCTGACAAGCCTTAAGGGCCGGAGTGCAAAAAGATTGCCCCGGACTAGCCATAAGGCCTGTCCAAGAGGCGTTGTGCAGAGAAATGCAATAGTGCATAGATTAATTTTGTACGATGATCGAACCGTCGTTCAATTTTCGTACAACTGCCCCATCGTGCACAGACCATTGTGGGTTTCAATTGGCATTCGTTAGCAACATCACCTGGCTGAATTTCGTCGATTGACAGAACGGATTTTCGTTTGCGCATGAGCAGTGTTTTTATATGAAAACGCCATTAATCCATCGAATTTCATACGATTCGATAAACGTTTTCTAGCCTGCTAGAAAGACAAACGGTTGTACAGTAATTACGGTTGTGCACTTCCCATCAACTGTGTGATTATCATACGAAAACGCAATCGCAGACAAATATCGTGTGATAATCGTAAGGTGTATGGGCACCTTAAAGAGTACAAAAGTTCCTCTAGTTCAGAGGTAGGCCAAGTTTGGCCCACCAGCTGATTATGCAACTACAAATCCCATTTGGCATTGCAAGACTGACAGCCACAGGCATGATTCCCATAAGCAGATTCATGATGGGGGTTTGGATTTGTAGTTTCACCACAGCTGGAGGACCGGAGTTTGCCTACCGCTGCTCAAGTTGAATAAGGTGGGGAGGGGACCCAAAAGGTATTTTGAAAGGCTGGCTGGCATTAAGGTTTGAAACAGGTCAAGCCCAAAATTTCGTTTTGGCTAATGTGAGAAGCCAGCTCATGACCTGTCGCCCAGTTTCCTGATTGGTCAGGAAGCCAGGCTGCCTATCGACAAGTGAAGCTGGCTTCCTAGCAAATTAGAAAGCTGGGAGGCGGGTCATGATGTGCCGCCCGGCTCCACGCTCTCTTGTGGCACTGACGATCAGAGGGAATCTCCCTCTGACTGGAAGTTCAGGTATCCGGGGTAAGTTTTGGAGCATTTGGGCGAGTATTAGCCCAAATACTCAGTATGATCACCAATACCGTTATAGGTATTGGTACATCACTGTCTATAACTGCTTTGTCTGTTTTTGTTCTTTTATTTTATGAAATATAAAAAAGGAACAAATGTTTTTCACCACAAGCCCGCGCAATGTGTCATCTTAGTAGTCTGTATCCTTTTCTGTATGAAAGAGAAGCAGAACTAAAAATTAAGTACTATATAAAAGTTTACAACTAATTGCTATCTACAATTAAATCCATACCCCCAGGCCAGAGTCTGGGCCCAGACAGGATTACACCCAAATATTACAAGACATACAGAAACTGCTCGTCATCCTCCCTAACCAAGGTCTTCAATTACATATCCCAGGACTCTGGTGTTCCAGCTCAAGCCCTGGAGGCCCTTATCTCCCCAATTCCAAAGCCTAGCACACCTTATGTCCTAATTCCCATACAATCTCCCTTATCGGAGTAGATCTGAAACTATGATCTAAGACAGTGGTTCTCAACCTGTGTAACCTCAGGACCCACATTTGTCCTTCGTCATTAAGTCGCGACCCAAGTGGCACTGCAATGGAATGCACGGCATTGCAGTATTGCGCGTTCCTGTGCGGCAACTAAACTGTGGGTGGGAAGGGGGTTTGGGGTGCCATTCAAATGAATGGCAACGCAACACACTTTCCACACCAGAATGCGCGGTAGGTGCGATTGTGGGGTACAGTGCATTAATCACACGGGACTAGAGCTGCAACAACTAATCGATTAAATTGATTAAAATCGTTGGTAATGATTCTCATCATCGATTAGTTGCCGCTGTTCTCCCCACTGGTGCTAGGTCATTGCAGGTACCAGCACAGTACTTGAGAACTGTTACCTAAGAAACATTTTAGACCAGGCCAGGGTCACGTTAGGATATTGTGACCAGCTATTGAATGAATGTTAGATAAGAAAGACTCCACCTGTGTGATACATCAATCAGGGAGTTGTTTAATATCGGAGTAATCCTTGTACAGTCAATAATCAGCAGGGAATGATGCTTGCACCTAGGCTGTTAAAGTAATGATGTTACCCTGTTTATAACTGTGTTAGTAATTGGTCTCGCATGCCTATATATTAATATGACATCTCTTTTTTCAGATTTATTCACAAAAGTGATTGATCACATTTTTGCAGTAGCTCTGGGAGCACCATTATTACTTTTTTCAGTTTAATATTCATCTGGTTTAATATTGGTACATTCCAAACCTTTGTGTAGGTAGTTGTAGGCTGCAGCAACCAACGGGTATTACCAGATGAACTTATTATGTAGTTAAAATAAAGATAAAACTCATTTAAGTATAACTACTAACACACCCAAGATTCCTTCTTCTATTGACTTTTTGTCTTTCAAGGAAGATTTGATTGGTGTGAAAACACAAGGCGACTCTTGAACAATTCTATGTTTGATCGAATCATTCTTGGAACACACAACACTGATCCACGTGTTCCCTTGAAGTTCACATTCCTTCTACCACACACAATGATTCACATGCTGCTTCACCCATGTGATTGTGGTATTTTTTCCCCTCCATGTTCAGGCAAGTTATGACATCAATATACACATGAAAAGCAACCAATACAACTAGTCAAATGATTACTAGTACTTTCTTGTTATATTTCCCTCAGTTTGTGGTGAGCACAGCTAGACAAAATTATAATGCCAATTTACTATCGGTTTTAATATTGTCATTCTTATGCTTCTATACACTACTAGCTATTAAAATAGTTCATTGTGGCCAATAAAAAGTCTTCTCATTGTGCATCTTATTATGAAACCAAGCTAGGAGGTATGTCTATGGATTGTCTTGCAAGTTGTAAGGCCGTAGCTGGGAGTTCACGTGCTACTAGTGCACATGTGCTCACAGCCAAAAGTGGGGCACAGGAAGTGACACGTTGCTCTCTGATGAATGCTCCTATTTAAACCAGCTGGCCCAATGGGTCAGTGCTGAATTGTCTTTCAGCCTGTGCCTTGTGTTCCTGCTATTTGTTTGCCTGTTGCCTTGACCCAGATTGCTGCTGACCTTGACTGATTGCTGCCTGCCCCTGACCTCTGCTTGTTATCTGGATTCTGCCTCTGCCTGCTCCTTCTGTACCGTGCTGACCGTCTGGCTTTGACCCCTGGCTTTTTTGATATGGCTCCAGTTTCAGCTGCTATCTACGCTGACATCTCAGCTGTACACCAGCTCTGCTTCTCCTTCCAGGTACCCAGTGGTCAGACTTCTACCAGGCACCCGTGCTACTCACTCCCTGTTCCCACATCCAGGGGTGCGAGACACGAGCCTCCTCAACTAATCGGTCCTCAACCAGGTCCCTGATACAATTTGGCTTTGTGTGTGGCCTTGTAACAGTTTCTACAGGGAACCCTGAGGCTTGGATTTGTGGAAAGAAATGTGGATCTACATTTAGAGGATATCTCTATGGTCTAAAACTAAAAATAATATGTATTTCAATATTGAATTTCCATAAGTTCTATCCCAATCCTAATAACCATAACAATCTAGAATTTTATAAACTTATTGAAGATGCCCACAGGATGTACGTCCTCAATGCACTGACAATTTCACTCAGCTCTGTGAATATACGCTTGCTTGTGTCACAACTCTCACAGAGCCTGCCTTCTGAACCACAACTCAACATCTAACAATGTAACATTATCATTGCTTGCTGGAAGCAATGCTTGATGGGCTATGTAGTTTTCAGAAATTGAGACTTCATCTCATCAAGCAACAGGGAAGATGCAAAGCATACTGGGAATCCAGGAAGTCCATGAAAGTGATGGGCAGACAGAAGGAAGCACTCACTACATAAAAGGGATTATTTTCAAGTAAGCTTTGATTGCATTATCAAAAACAACTCTACTATGTATCCCTATTACAATGCTGATGTTATAACAGGATAGTATATGTTTGGACTACTACTCTTTTAAAACACCCGCTGACATTAAAACTGTCCAGCACTTCTACTTTCCTACCAAAGAGAGGGAGAAGTCCATCCTCAGCCAGAGACATAACTATCTTAACAGATGTCACGGTAAGGAAAGGAATCATACAAACTTCATTTTCAATTTGTAACCTTATAAACAAAACAAAAAAGACCCAGCCATTATATTTTCTTTGCACCCAACATATGCTCAGACAGACGCCTTATATTGAAAGCAGCAGTTTTGTTCCAATGTCAAGACAAAGCGAGAGAGAACAGCTGGCAAACCGTACTGTCGATATGACCCATAAAAGGCTGCTGTTATCCGCCTTTAAACTGCATAATTTCCAGCAGTACAGGCAACATTTACTCTTCAGCCAGTGATTATTGCTGCCCCAGGTGAACCTAAAAACCTCACAAAGAGGAGTACATTAGTAATAAATTATACCCATGAAGACAAGAGGATTTGATTATAATTGAATTTCCTTGTGTTGCCCCCAAACAATCATATTGACCCACTGGGGCAAGTGTGTGCACATCAAGAGAAGAACTTGTATTTCCTCTACACTTTTATAAACAAGGCCATTGGTTATTGGTATATATTTTATACTGTACATATGTATGTCATAAACAGGAAGGCTGCAAAACCACCTGACACTAGTAGCTATTCTTTCTCAAAAAGGTATGAAGATTATAAAACATTAAAATATTTGATTTATATTTTTCAGTATTACATTCACAGACATCTAACTATGCAGATCTTAGGGCAGGTCAACGTTTGAACAGTGGACCCCATAGTGTAGTCCTGGTTAGCTGGTCATGACACCCTTCCTATCTCACACTTCTTTAGGCAGTTTAGACGGTAACAAATTCCTGTCAGAGCAACCCCAAACACCTTTTTAACCTCCACCACTGTGCCTCCTAAACACAACCATTTTTGTTCCCAGAGTGTCCAGAAAAGGGTAAATGTATCAAGCATAAGTGGAAAGGCCACACAGACCTACTCAAGGGGTGCTCAAATTAAAATGGCATTCAGGAGTCAGTCTGTACAATCCAAAGAGCCAGCTGGATTTTTTGGAGCCAGCTCCACTATCAACAAATAGAGCAAACATCAAAAGTTAAGCACCAGCTGTAAAGTTTAAGACCTTTTATTCCATTTAAATTCTTTGGGGGGAATTTATCAAAACTGGAGCAAACAGATTGTGGAACAGTTGCCCATGGCTGATTGGTTGCCATGCACAGCTGCTCCATATTTGGTCTGCTCCAGTTTTGATAAATTCCCCTCTCCCATGTCTAATGGAAATGAAAATTTAAAGGAGAACTATGGGGTTAAGGCTTTTCCCCATAGTTCATAGTAACGGGAGGACACAAATTAGCGACCTCCCGTCACCCTAGGCCCAGTATATCGCGAGCTGTAGCTCGCGGTATACTGAGACGCCGCAATATACCGCGAGCTGTAGCTCGCGGTATACTGAGATGCCGCAATGTACCGCGAGCTGCTGCTCGCAGTATACTGAGATGCCACAGCTGAAGCGGATCCCGACAATTATGTCTGGATCCGCCATCTAGGGCCGTGGTTCTCCACTGGTGGGTCGAGACAGGTCTTTGACTGCGCCAGGTGAGAGGCTTCTCAGCCTCCCCCTCGCGCAGCACTGTCAGTCCTCGCACCAAGCAGCTATTCAAAATATGCTGCACAGTGCCGAGTGTCAGCTTGAGGTGGGGTGAGTTGGGTGTATGGCCGTGAGGGAGCTCCATCCATAGGTGCATTGCTTACAGCTCCCTCGCATGCCCTGTAGTAGAGGTGCCTGGACCTGAGTGACGTCACATTCTGACTTACGGCACCTCTACAGGAAGGAGTACAAGCAATGCACATATGGATGGAGCTCCAGCACAGCAGCCCACACTGGACCCCAGGCTGAGGATCCACTCAAGTTCTCGAAAGGTAGGGAGACTGGGTGGATCTTAAAAAAAAATAAAAAAATAAATTAAAACTTTTTTTGGAGTGTATGTGTGAGAATGACTGTGAGTGTGAGATTGCATCTGTGGTTGTGTGTGTCTGTCAGTGTTTTTGAGGGCCCGTTCACACTAGTACAGTGCATTAATCATGCAAATTAACGCATTGTATCATGCAATCGCACCTACCGTGCGTGCTGGTGTGGGAGGTGCGTTGCCATTCAACTGAATGGCACCCCAAACACATCTCCTGCTCACAGTTAGATCGCCTGAGCCGGAGCGTGTGGTACTGCAAAGCTGTGTGTTCCAGTGCGATGCAACGTCAGTCCCGACTTAAGACCCATGGGCCAATGTGGGTCCTGAGGTTACACTGGGGGAGAACCACTGGTATAGGGGACATCACTGAAATGCAACGTTGGTGGTGAGTGGCCTTTCTGAGAGGCAACTATGCCTGTTGTTATACAACCAATACAGTTAAGAGGAAGGTTTATGCAGCTTAATAAGCTTTATGGTCAACCACTAGAGCATTGCTCAATTGAACATAAACCATTTAATAAGTTAATGTCCAGAGGGCAAAAAGTAATCCCTTTATATGCCAAAGCAGAATACACTATTTTTGCCCTATGCTTTACTAACTTTGATCTTGATACATCCCTAAAACAAAATGCAGCAAAAGCAATGAATTTCATTTCGTACCAACAAGCCTATGTTTTTCTACTAGAAAAAAGATAGAAACCTATCATCTATTCATAGGATGGTTAAAAAAAAAAAAAACACTATCACAAGCTTATTTCAGCAAGTCTTCAACCATCCAGCAAGATCTACCATCTACAGTTCGTATGAGCTACAGTTAAGGACGTCAAAGATACAAGTTATGAAGATGTTGTTAAATGGCAAAGCTGCCAAGCTTTCCTCCATCACAGTGTAAAAAGGTCAGTGATCTGAAATTGTCTTTGACTCTTTCAATTCCCATATTTATACAGCAATAACACAATTAAGCAATTAACCGAGTAAACAAAACCACTGACAACACTCCCTGTCCTAGAGGAACCAATGTCTATACTACAGTCATGCAAGCATGCACAATTCTCTAATAAATACAGCTACAATTTGGTCAGACACCAATTAACTAATGACAAATATATATTTTGGGAAAAAACCACGCAAATATGGGAACATAAACACACTTCATGAAGATTAAGAAACATGGTAGAAATTCAAGACAGAAGTGGAATAATTTGAGGAGTACACCAAGGGATCTTCCCTGACCTAATCCAGATGGCCTCTTCAAAAAAAAATTATAAAAAATTATAAACAAATCAATATCACCATTAATAACTGGATGGGGTTCTAATTCTTCCCCACTAACTCTACCACAAAAATAAAATAGGTTTTGGTATTCAATTTGTTAGGCCTGGTTCACACCTGGACGTTTTACAGCGCTGATCGACGCGCTGTAAAACGCCCAGCAAGTGAAATCCCATTATTTCCTATGGGCATGGTTCCCACCTGGGCGTATTTCAGCGCGTAGGAGCGCGCTGAAAAACGCCCTAAGAAGTACAGGAGCTTCTTTGGGGCGTATTTTCCGCACGTATCCATTAGGATACAGCTGGATAGCCCTCGTAAACGCGCGTTTGTCGCACGTTTCTTTTACCACATATCGTGGTAAAAACGTGCGGCACGAAACGCGCGGCAAACGCGTATATTCCGTACGCCCAGGTGTGAACCCAGCCTTAGTGTATCACACTGTCAATCAGGGAGGGTGCTGAGGAGGGAACACCTCGAAATGAAGCATTCTAGAAGAGCACTATTGTCCAAATAGAGGTGGAACGCTTACTTTAATATGTTTTCAATAGGGATAAGCCACTGCTGTGACATCCCAGGCTGTGTGACATGGCTAATGTTTATCGCAGGATCAGCACTGACATGGTGATCACATAACTTTGTTTATAAACAAATTGTTAGTGTTATGATCAGGGCTTGTTCACAACAGGGCCACACAATAAAGGAGAACTATGGGGTAAGTGTTTTTCCCCAAAGTTCTCCTAAGGGTCACGGGAGGACACAAACTAGCGTCCTCCCGTGACCCAAAGCTCAGTATACCGCAAGCTACAGCACACGGTATACCGAGACCGCCGCAGCCGGGACAGATCCAGACATTACTGTCGAGATCCACCCAGCTGCGTGATTGACAGCTGGCTCTGCCTATCTAGAGGCAGAGCCAGCTGTACCCGCCCCCTCCCCCACATGTACAAGTTGACCAAAAATGCTTTTCTTACAATGTGACCATTAAACCAGTAGAAGCACCCAAGGTAGACCAAAGTCACTTCCAGCATAAGAAAACAGTCAATTTTAACAACAGTTCTACGATCAATCTACAGAACTCAATACCAATGACAAGCCATTGGCAAGCAATGATGTAAATGCTAGATTTTAGTCAGTCACACTGTGCCCCATTATAAAATGAAAAAATACACAAAGCAAAAAAAGCAACCAATAAACTACTCAAAGCAAAACTGGTTGTGACCTGTAAGACACTCAGAACTGCCTGTGATAGAGTTTACTTCCTATAACCTTGCTTTCCTCTGTTGTACATTATAGGGAAGTGTCAATAATATGTCACCTGCTAAAACTGAAGGATGTGAGATTCAAAAGAAATGCGAGATGGAGGATGTATTGCTCTTGGTTTGAGAACATTCAATAAACATCACTACAGTATCAATACTATTGTAGAAAAACCTACAATGGGCTTTTATTAACCAGTTGACATCCGCGGTGTTAAACCCCCTTCCCATCCAGGCCATTTTTCAGTATTCAGCGCTGCGGTACTTTGACTGACATTTATTCCGTCATGCAGCGCTGTACTGAAATGAATTTTATACCCTTTTTTGAGGACAGATAGAAGGAGGGGAATTTAAAATTATACAGTTGTCACTGAAACAGGAGATGAGGTAAAATATCCCAAAGGGCAAACAGCCAGAGAATCCTGACTGAGGTTCTAACCTTTCCCTACTCTATTCAAAAATACTAAAATGTTTTTTTACGAATTGTGCATTAGGTTACATGTATTAGAATTGTGAAAGATACAATTCATTTAAAAGTTGAGTTAAAGTGTATTGAAAATATTTTTTTGTTTCCCATTTCGGATAGAGTAGTGACGCGTTAAATCTTAAAAATGCATTGAAGTACCTGAACTATTAACAGAAATTTATCTTATTTGTGTATCATTCGGCTGTAGATTCTCAAATCATCTCCTAATTGGTGATGACACTGTCCTTCCTTCTGGAGGGTGGCTCCTTTTGTGTGTTGTAAAGTAGCCACCACTCCAAGCTGCTCCTGTGATGGACTACAGTCTCAATATCAATTAGTAAACTAAACGTGAGATTGAAGTCGATCAGGGGAGTGAGCTTGGAGCGGTGGCTACTTTACAACACACACAGGGGCCATGGAGGAACAAAAGGAGCCACCCTCCAGGAGGAAGGACAGTGTCGGCACCAATTAGGAGATGATTTGAGAATCTACAGCCGAATTATACACAAATAAGATACATTTTTGGTAATAGTTAGGGTATTTGAATGCATTTTTATGATTTAACTCCTGAGTTTAGTGTCACTTGTGTTAAAGTGTATTAAAAATATCTTAGTAGTGAGGGGTTAACAACTGTCAGGATTTTCCTGTCTGTCTTGTCCTGGTGAACACAGTCACTGGAACTGAAACGCCAACATTTTAAGTTGTCACCAGAATAGAACTAGATGGGGACATCTTCCAATGGTGATACCAGTTCCAGTGGCAAATGATCAAAGGGAGGTCTGCTCTTACTTCCAGTTGTGTCAGCAAGACAGTAAGTGAAATGAAACCTCTCAAATGGGACACACGTGGCCAAAAAAGAGATTTTGGTTTTAAATACTTACCGAAATCTACATTACATTTAAGCATCCTGAAGAAGTTGGCTATACATGTGTATACTGTGTTTTTCTATTTTAGCTGCCAAGGATATGATCTGCCCATTCATGTTCATGACCAAACAGTCTAGAATTGATACAGCCAACATACAACTACATCTTCTATTCTGTGCTGTTCACTATCTGATTGGATATATTTAGGTTTCATAAGCTGGGGACAGAGCATACATGGGTAACAAACATGGAGTCTGAAGGTTAAAAAAAAAAGCTGCATGGGACACAAATCACATCCACTTTTAGAATACACTGGTAAGAGGAGTAGCAGTTATGTCTGAGCCACTAGATATTCAGAATCTATAGACAGCTGCATTCTCCACCGCTACTGTAATTTCCTCTGAACTATAAACAGCAGACACTATAACTTAAATACCATTTGTTATGTAATTTATACACATCTAAAATGCTATGTATGCATCTTCTGCTCTGTTACCAAGCTCCTGGTGTTTAAAAGAACTGAAGCAAACACATGAGACTATGAGTTTATCCCTTGGCACCCACATGCATCTCTTAGCGTGAGATAACAGAACACCGAGCTGTGGGTTGAAATGAAATATTAAACCATTAACACTGAGCCCCGAGTGGAAATATAAAGCCATTAATACCAATATGCTATAAGGATCTAAAAATTATAGACACTTGCAGAACACTGTAATAGACATAAGCTTTCCTTATGGCCCCATTAAACTCAAGGCCCAATCTAAATGTATCTGATGCATCCCACCACAAATAAAATCACTCAATAAATATTTACTTTAAATATTTGGTTGGTTCAGAACTTTGGCTTGCTCTTAAAATATCTTTTGTCCTGTCTACCAACACAATGGGTCTTCGCCCTTCTACAACCATGACAATATGTGCCCATTCACACTGAGCATTTAATCGCGCGATTTCTGCCGCGATATTTGCCACGTGATATCGCGAGAAGTCGCCGTCCAATGATTTTCAATGGTGCTGTTTTAGTCTAAAGCACTAGGTCGCCTGTCGCTGTTGTGCGTCGCTTGTGCAGGACCCTTTTTTTCGCAGATGTCACGCAATTTTTCTCTTTTTGCATGCAGCCCGATGGTCATCGTCGCCCGAACAGTCGCGCTATCCCGGCCACGCGGAAATCCGCTCGAGGCAAGTGTCGCTCAGTGTGAATGGGGCCTGAACGTGGCTGTAGAAGCTTATTAACTACCACCATGAATGCATTATAAATCCAATAGATCTAAAAAGCCTATATTACACATATAGGGTTTTACTTGTAAATTATATAAAATATCATCCTACTATGTGAAATATATGGATTCTATCCCCTTAACAATGGGAAACAAGCAGAAGTAAAATGGCAGATATACTTACTTTAACATAGGCAACGTCTAAAAAGTCCTCCATTTTTCAACAGTAATTACTAGGATAAAGAATCTAGTGAAATCATATTGGATTATGAAGAGCCAGAATTAATAGGCGTCAGACATGTTCCATCCTCTGAGACTGACCAGGCTGGATCATCTGCTTCCTGAGACTGCACTATAGACCCATGGAAATCACAAACATGGACTTGTGACATGACATTCCCAGTCTGTGAATTCACTCATTGTGCCCGTTTCCTGCAATACACACCAGTATAGATTTGAAGCCTCAAAAGGCTAATTGTGTTTCGCTGAGAGCAATAAAAATATGTGGTCTTGTGATAATCAAAATACTTGGCCTGAAAAACTATCACTAGTAATGTTTATTAGCACATCATTCTCATGTACCAAAATCTACATAACCTCACATCAAATGACAAACAATGTGACTGTTCTCAATACGGCTCTCTGTCCATCCAGCAGACCTGCCATTGGCTACAAACAAAAAAATAAAAACACTATACTGTGTGGTAGGAGAACGGTCACATTAATTGAGGGAATACGCCTTTGTACAGAGTATTCATGTTTTATTTATTTTTAACACCTTTGCTCTCCGGGAGTGGATAGGCTCTCTATATATTAGAGATCTGCTTGCAATGATAATTCACAGCCAGCCTGAAGGAAAAGAGGTCTCCTGCAAGATATCATCACCTACCTGACAGTGTCACACAGTACGCTATAAGCTTAGGTAAGTGTCGCTTATGCCATTATTATGGGAAGCATGAAATAGGAAGTGATGGTCTTTGGGGATTTATATGGGTCATTTTAAAAAATGTGAACAGATTACCTGTGTTGATGTGTTATATTGTTTCTATTTATATTTTGTGTGTGTGTGTGGGGGCGGGGGGGAGAGAGAGAGAGAGAGAGAGAGAGAGAGAGAGAGAGAGAGAGAGAGAAAGAGAGAGAGAAGTATACATGATTGATAGATCTGCATATTCTCCCACCCAATGCATTTGTATGCAATTTTTAATGCATAAAAAATGCATATACACACAAAAAATAATGTTTTTCAATGGTGGAGTGTCTTTTTAAGCACTGCAATAGTGGGAGTGATGGTAACTCCTAAAAAAAAAAAAGCATGTAAACCATAGGCATTTTACATGCTTTTTTTATGTGGTTTGGGTGTGAATGGGCCCTTTGGCCTGTTCACACCATCTTCAGACCATATCTCTCCATGTTTCTCTCCAGGGAAGTTTTCTTTGTATTTAAGTGCAACTGAAGCCAAAACCTTTTTTTAGTTTTGGATAGAGTGGAGAGGGATTAGAACACCTTAATCATTGAAATAGAATAAAAATCCAAAATGTTGGGGTGTCATCAGAAGAAGAATAGATGGGAAATCGTCCAATGGGGATACTGGTTCCGACCCTGCTGACCACCAAGGATTTCCCGCACTTTAGAGGGATTTCTTCTCACTTCCCATTATGACTATTGAACAAGAAGTGAATGGAGATCTCTCCGGGACACTCATGGAAACAAAAACTGACAGGGGTTATAACTAGGGTTGCACCGATATATCGGCCGCCGAAACATATCGGCCGAAAATGGCACTTTTGGCTAAATGCGGAAAGTGCCATTTTTGTGCCGATACAGCGGCACATCCCTGCGTTGAGGAGAGAAAGTGTGACAGCCGGCCGAGTGCTGCGGGAGGAGAGCGCTGTGAGCGGCCGGCGTCTCTCCTCCCACACCGCTCAGCCTCCTGTCACAGTCCAGCGGTGTGTGGGCGGAGACAGCCCGCACTGTCACAGGAGGCTGAGCTCTCATCCCTGCACCGCTCGCTTAGCCTCCTGTGACAGCTGTCAGGAAGGAGAGCAAGTCCAAACACTCAGCGATCAGTGATCGCTGAGTGTTTGAAGATAATTGAGGACATTGTGTGTTTACTATATCCTCATTTATGAATGAATGGGAGTTATCTACATCACCTCCTGTTCATTCATAATTGTGGTTATAGTAAACACACAATGTCCTCATGTTATCAATGAACAGGAACACTCAGAGGATTCCTGTTCATTGATAACAGGGGCTGCAGAAAAAGAGATTGAGGACTATTGTGTCCTCAATCTCTTTTTCTATTTTAAAAGGGAAATATCAGGGGTCTGTTTAGACCCCTAATATTTCCCCGAAGTCCCTAAAAGTAAAG
Source organism: Nanorana parkeri (assembly GCF_000935625.1). Classification (NCBI taxonomy): domain Eukaryota; kingdom Metazoa; phylum Chordata; class Amphibia; order Anura; family Dicroglossidae; genus Nanorana; species Nanorana parkeri. The sequence goes on from NW_017306323.1 coordinate 1,036,329, forward strand.
TCAAAAAGAAAAAATGAATAAAAAGAAATATAAAAAATAAAAAATTTAAAAAAATTGTAATACGTTTTTTTTTTTCGGTTTCAGCCTGACAATTCTTTTTATTTCGCTTTCGTTTCAGTTTTGACATTTCCATTTCGGTGCAAGTTTAAAAAATACATTAAAAAAACAACAACTTTGGGCTTCAGTTCTACTTTAATACAATGCATTATCTAGGCAGCTTACCATGTTATTGATTTTCTCACAGCAATCCTTCAGTAAAGTTGCTGACCAACATACAGACAATAGGGTGAGAATTTACAGAAATGTTTAACAAATAACATTATCAATACAAAGCCATAAGGGTTACTTAAAATAAAATAGGATTATGATTTTTAAAAAGTGGAGATATCGAGAGGGAAAAAAAAAACCGTCTGGGAGGCTAATTTCACCTTTTGCAAAATATTCATAAATGCATTCACATTGCAAAAAATAATATGTGCATTTTAGATTTATTTTCCGTGGACCCTGCAAAGCACTGCAACCGTAATCAGTGGATCGCAGGTGCACTGTCCAGGATCCAGTGGACTATTCCTCCTCCCCTAGTTGGTGTCATTGCACTTCTACTATATTGAAATCTATGAGGCCGTTTTCTACAGTGACCAATTGGCAAATGGGACTAGAAGTATTTTCATTCACAGCAAACTCAGATATAGGCAAGATGCTGCCTGGAGAAGAACCCCATAATACACTGAGGATGGTTTGGAGGTGGGGGGCTGTGGACTGTGACCATGTTTCACGTAACACCCTAATTATACATGTAACAGGAAACATGGCAGGAAATTAGCCTTTAATGACAGCAATCAAGTTTCACTTGTAAGGGAACTGTCCTTAATTCTGTGTAGTTTAGGGCCAAAATGAACAGACTGAGCATATGCTCTGTTATGAAGACATTTGGTCTAATCAATGACTGTTCTATAGTTTTAATGACATAGTGGTTTACATCTCTAATACTATCACTAATGAAGCCAGGAGGTCTGGTAAGACACAAAACAGCCGATCTCCAGATGACAAAACAGGATCATTTGTTTTCTGTACCTGACTGCCTGTTACATGATTGGAAAGTAATAGGAGTCATGTCTGCTGTGCCTTCTTCCACCACCGACAGCAGTGGTCACACACAGCTCTGAGTCTGCTAAATTCTTCCATATGTGTATAACTGGTGGAGGGATGGGACACTAGAAACACCAATTATTTTTTGTTGTAGTTTTCTTAAAATACATTGGGATGTTATTCTTCTGTATTTTTCTTGATACGACAATGTTTTTATCCACAGACACATTGTTAAAAACATTTTAATGCTCCATTTAAGCATAAGCATACATAGGTATAGAATGACTGCATGTTTTACCTTTTCTAAATTACAAACCAAAGTTGTCAGCATGTTCATTTTAATTAAAGTAAGCCTGTTAAAATCCCTAGAAGTTCAAATTGAGCACACTGGCAAAGACAGAGAGAAGCAAATGTTATATGTAAATTTCCACTTTAAAAGGTGCCCATACACCTTACGACCATCGCAAGACTTCTGTCTTGCGATGGTCATAAGCTTATTAAAAGCTCGTACGATCTGCCCATCTTAGACAGGCAGATCGTACTTGCGAGCATCGAAAACCCGCCCGCTTAGGGGCGGGCTTCCGATGACCACAGTGGGGGGCGGGCTTCCGATCACTGCAAACGGGCAGTGTGCGCATGCGCACACCGGCCCATTCGGCAGTTGTCGAACAAGCAGGCCACTAACCCGCCGAGAATCGTACGATTCTCGGCGGGTTTTCAAGCCTGCTTGTTCGACAGAAGACGTGCGACCGTACAGTATAAACGGTCACACGCCTTCCATACACTGTTTGATTATCATACAATCGCGGGATTTCCTGCGATTCTCGTACGAGTATCGTACAGTGTATGGGCACCTTTAAGCCCCGTTCACATTGAGCGATTTATCGCGCGTTAATTCCTGCGATATCGCGCTCCAATGCATTTCAATGGGGCAAAGGTTCCTGCTGTCGCGGGTCGTGTGTCGCTACAGCAGGACCCTTTTTGGAGCGGATTTAGCCGCGATTCAAGCTCGCTCAATGCAAGCTTGAACGCGATATCGCGCGGCAAATCTCGCGATGTCGCGCAATATGCAAATCGCGCGACAAATGCGCGATTTGCATATCGCGCAGTGGGAACGGGGCCTTAGGCTACATTCACCCCTACCAAGTAGATGTGATGCGGTATTCCTGCTTCAGGAACTTGCGAATTCCTGCAGCAGGAATTCCAAATCTTCCGTTTACAAGCGGCAGTTGTCACCACTTTAAATTAATGGATGGGTAACAGCAGCTACATCTGAAAGTGGCAGAATCCTGGCACACCGCCTGTAATCCTATGTGCAGGGATAGTGATAGATTCTTTACCGTATGTAATCGTATCACATACGATTACATGCAGTGTGCCAGCGTTCTGACGCTTTCAGATGCAGATGCTGTCACCCGATCTGCCAATTTACTGCCAATTGTAAATTTAAGATTTGGGATTCCTGCTGCCACAAATCGCAAGTTCCTGACGCAGGAATCCCAAAACCCACCTACATGGTAGGTGTGAATGTAGCCTTACTGAGCTTGATCCTGCCCCATCTGGAGCCTTCCCATTGGTCTCCAATGTGATGGACATCATCAATGACCAGAAGAAAGGCTTTACATGCAAGGGCAAATCGTGACTTTTGCAGGAAAAGTCAAAATTTGCATATACCATCTGCTTCTCTGGGTTCTTCTATCCCTGGAGCTCACTCACTTCGGAGGCGCTGAGACTGGGCATGGCTATGTATTTAGTAAGTATTGGGTCACGGCAGACTGTCACTTAAAGTAGAATTAAAGTCTTAATTTGTTTGCCGTGTGTATTCACACTGCTAGATATAAGTTACCAAAACAGGTAAATACTTACCTCTGTCTGCGCTGCTCGCTCCCAGCTGGAGTACTCCGATCCGAATGGCTGTGCAAGAGGATGATGTGGGCGGACGCATGCACAGTCCCACCTCACTGGCAGGGTGAGGAGTAGAGACACTGTGTCAGTGAATGCACGCAGCCAGGAATGTGCACGTCGGACAAACTCCGTGGGACACAGAAGTCTGCACTGGATCAGAGACCGGGACCAGCGTTGGAGGGACTGCTAAAAACGGGTGGAAGGAAGAAGATGATCGCAGCAAGAGGCAACACATAAGGGTTAGTTAAAAGCAGAATTACAATTGGGGGTAAAACTTTAAAGTGACACTAACCTCAGGAGTTAAATGTTAAAAACAAATTCAAGTTCCTTAACTATTACCAATACTGAACCTTATTTGTGTATTACTCTGCTATAGATCCTCAAATCATTTCTGAATTGGTGCCAACACTGTCCTTCCTTCTGGAGGGTGGCTACTTTTGTTCCCTATGGTCCCTTGTGTGTGTTGTAAAGTAGCCACCACTCCAAGCTCACTCCCATGATGAACTACAAACTTATGTTTAGTTTACCAATTTGTATTGAGATTGTAGTTTATCACTGGAGCGAGCTTGGAGCGGTGGCTACTTTACAACACACACAGGGACCATGGGGAACAAAAGTAGCCACCCTCCAGAAGGAAGGACAGTGTCAGCACTAATTCAGAGATGATTTGAGGATCTACAGCCAACTGATACACAAATAAGATACATTTTTGTTAATAGTTAAAGTACTCAATGGCATTTGTAGGATTTAACTCCTGGGTTTAGTGTCACTTTAATTAGTAGGAGCCGGGATAGGCATGGCAATCAGTTTAAGTGTTAGATTTATGCAGGCTGTCACTAAAAGTACTACCAAAGGCTCCTTTGTGTGACAGTCTAAACAAGTACCAAATCTATGTGATACACAAACTTTATAAATGAACAAATAACTTAATTTACTGTTGCCTGGCTGAGCCAAATCCTCCCTCATTGCGCTCCTCCTCCCAGACACTGCAGCTCACAGTGGGAGGGTTTCAGTAACAGAGGCAGTACTATCAATACAGAAAGCAGTGGGCATAACAAAGTGTGGCCAGTTGCTGACAAGCTACAGGCTCTTAAAATCAGCATTTACAATGCTGATAATCATGACCCCTGTACATTTTTTTTCATCCCACTATAGTGCAAGCAAGCAAAGTCTACATGAGAGTGGCAAATCTGTTCTGAATTCAGGAGTAGTACAGCATCATTACCACACCATCTCAACTGCAGGTGGACTTCACAGGCAGGATCAACAGGTATGTATGGGATTGTGTAAGAAAAAAAACAGTAAGTACTGCAGTACATATTTTTCTAAAATTAAGAGGAGCCTCAGCTGGGCATACCAATCCAAGTTATCACTTATGTAGAAGAACTCAGGGCTGGGCATGGCTATGGGTGTTAGGTCCATACAGGCCATCTCTCATGCAGAAGGAGACATGAATGAGCATGGCTATGTATATTGGAAGTGTTAGAACTGCTCTCCATTAAGGTTTTCATTCATTTGAATGGAGCCGGGATTGGGCATGCCATGTGTGTTGGAAGTGTTACAACTAAGGTACATGCAGGTTGTCACTGACTTAGCGGAAAAAGCACATAAGGGTACAGAATGTGTGCTTTCTAGTCCAATACAGAAGGGCAAAGCCTTACACAGGAGAGGAACAGTTCTAATTCAACATTTTTGATTTGACTGTTGTGATCTTAGCCAATGCATTTTAAGGTTTTAGTATATATCCCATTCTTCAGGGCTTTAAAGTGACTCACCATTTTAAGACGCTAAACTAAAAGGCATGCCTGAAAAGAAAAGGATTATTTCTAACCCAAGGAGCAGACAAATGAAGCATTCATATCACATGTATCACTGGTTTAATGTCAATGCTTGGATAAAGCTTAAGCAGAAGAATCAGCAACATTTAAGAACAGGCACCATCAACCCAATGCAAATGTCAAGGAAGGGCCTTCAAAGCCAGCACAGTCTGCCTAGCAGGGATGCACCAATACCGAGTGCCAGTGCATTGTGCCCCGAGGGATCATGGCGGGTCATTATGTGACGCCCGGCTTCCTGATTGGCCACCTGCATCCCCATTCCCTTTAATGATGGTAAATATAATGTATGTATTACTCTGAATTGCTGATGCAACTGAGTGGGACCTACACTTTGGAATGTGTTTATTTTCCAGAGGGTACAAAGATAAAGAGGCTTGGGGAGGTAATGCTGGTGGGGATGATCTGCTTAGGGGACGGTGGGGTAGTTATACTGCAGGTATTGTTGATATATGCTGCAGTAGGGACAGTTCCCACTTACGAATGGGGGCCATCGCATGAGTCTCAAATATTCCTCTGCTAGTCTTGCGATCTGCTGCAAGCAGACTATTTGCATCCGGGTATGATCATCTGCAGGTAAATCACAACAGTGCGATTACATTCGGACAGCCTGCAAACATCCATGGGCGGTGTTAGCTGTCATTAGATTGTACAGACCCTCCCACCCACAGCACGAGTCAAATGGATTGAATGCAACCAGCCTCATTCGCAAGTGTGAATTCGGCTTAAGACACAGCAATTCTAAAGGAAACCTGTACCAGTGCTGACCTTCATGTGAACATGCTGGATAGCAGCCGGAAAAATATTAAAGCCTTTGTATTAACATGACAGCCTGGAAAGTAGCATTTTTATAAGGAGAAGCCATCAATTTCAGCTACCATGTTTCATGTAGTACAGGTTTCCTTTAAGAGTAGTAATAATATTAAGAAGCAAAGGCCAGAGGTCATTAGAGTCCACACACTGTTTACAAAGAATGCTTTAGCTCTGCACAGCTCCATTGACAGCCAGCAATGTCCAAGTAGAAGCATCAATCGTAATATGGTTATATATAGACCAGAATGTGCTGCTGTGTGCATTCACACTGTGTGCTCCTCATACAAGTGTACATCGCAGGGGCTGAATGCAATCAAACCACTACAAGCCAAGTCACCAGCAAGTCAACCAATGAGGCCAGGTTCACACCATTTTCTGGACCAGATCTGGAACACTGTGAATTCCGTTTTGTCACGTTTTTACCGAGATTTCGCCGCGTTTACGGTTCTTTTTTTTTAGCTTAAAATTGGCTTTCAGGTGCAATCCAGTGCATTTGCATGGATTTTTGATGCATTTACATGCGTTCCGGACCAGCTAAAATGAGACGAGCAGTATTTTTGTCTGGTCCGGAACGGACTGCGCTGGTGTGAACAGAGCCCAGAAATAACATAGGTAGGGACCTGGCTCTGGCGCTCCACCACTGTCCTGAAATCATTAGTCTCTAGTAACAAAAATGTATCAGTACTTGTATATGTGAGTACTTGGACAAGTATCACTACTATTACTTGAAAAAGTGGTATTAGTGCATCCTAAATATATATTTATTAAAACACAAAAACAAATCATACATTAATACAGGGATGCACAAATCCCAGGAGCTCCATATGCTCTTAAAAAATGACTGCTGCCTCCTAACTTTTGTATTTTTCTCTAGACTAGTCTTGGAGCTCAAAAAGTATCTGTACTTGGTATCTGAACATCCCTAACCATAGGGATACATTGGGATGCTTTTTTTGGTTCCGGGAACAAACTGTTCTGGTCTGAACATGTTCCGGACATGGTGTGAATAAGCTCTGAGGGGATTAAGGGATGCTTTCATGTCATTTTAGTTACTTTAAGGGATGGATGGATAGACGAATCAAAGAAAGTACTGTAATGTAATGGTTCTCAGAGTCAGCACAATAAACCAAATAACTGGTTTAAAAACATTAGTTAATTCCACTGATAGTTGCTAATTTAAACAACAAAAAAGTGCAATTATTTTTGAGGGCTTTTAAAGATTTTTTATATGCGGGCCCCCCCCCCCCACCCGTGGGCATATATTGTTACAATTTCTATACTTACCTTGCTATAGGTGTTTTATGCCCAGTCATGTGACACACACACAGGGACCTCTTTGGTTCCTCTCTGATACTCCTGCTGGCCAGTCCTCGAAGCAGAGAGTGTCGCACACGTGTTGACATCGGTGCCATTCTGCATGAGACTATAAGAGCAGGGTGCAATGATGCACGCTCGACAGACCTGGTCATACTTTAGAGGGACTTTACCCTTAGCTTTAAAATGACAACAAAGTCACCTTTAGTAATGGTAATCTACAAACAGAGACTTCTAGATAGTTAATTACCGGCTTTTTATTCTTTGCATATCTATTTTTTCTTTTGCTCCCCATTCTTCTCACAGTGGCCATATTTACTAAGGGCAGATGAATATATCTCTTTTTACTTCCTGGAACATGCGACCATGCACATCATCTCAGGGGAGGAAAATGCCTTTCCCTGACATCTCGTGAGATTTAACAGATTACAGATGAGATTTCCCAGCAATGTTCTGCTGATGCAACCTTCTCAGAATGCAATGCTTGCATGGGCTACATCACTATTGCCTAAGATGACCAGGAAGTGGAAAAACAATAATTGTAAGTAAAAAAAACAAAAAATGTTTTTGTGAAAGTGGGTATAGGTCTACTTACCACGATATTTATGGAGTCAGAGACGGCAACAAACCTACTCTGTTAAAAACTTCAGGAAACAATGTTTTGGCTGGAATTTTACTTTAAGATCAAACTATTTCAGATTATTATGGGGGAAAACCTAGCTGTACATTTCTGAATCAGATCAATACGATTCTACTGATTTCAGATTATTATTTGAATTTGTTTTCATTTTCGATGAAAGTAAAACCAACAAAAAAGGAATGCCTTTTGTTCTTCCTTCTTCCTCGTTTTAGGTATGAAGACTTGTTAAGCAAACTGTCTAAAAATAGTATCTTAATTCTCTAAGCCATGACTTCACACCTGAGCCTCCATTTAAAAAGTCACATACCACAGTCACATGATTTTGTTGAAAGTGGTCTGTCTAGATAAACGCTGCCTTTTATATGACAGACATGATGGTGGGACTGTCCGCTAGGTTTAGAGACAAGCGACATGAATATTTAACTGTGATCGAACTTAAGGTGGCCAGAATGACTTCTCAAACAATATGGTCATGTGCGACAATACTGCTCAAGAGGCCATCTCAGCAAGGCTTAAAGCAGACATTTACTCCAAAAACTGACTTTTCTCCACTTCAACCCTCCCCCTTTGTTATTTAAAAAGCATATTAATTATTCGTTTATTGCCTCTTTTTTTTTTTTTACCTTATACCGGTAGTGCTTCATCACTGGCTCCCGTTGACAGAGAGGAAGATGGCGGCATGGGACCAGCGTGTGGCTGTGGAGCAGCAGATCACAGCAGAACACTGGATTCCCTGTTTTTTTGAATATAGCCTGCTCAACAAGTAAAAGGGATAGATTTATTTATTACAGGTATTTATATTGCGCCGACAATTTACGCAGCGCTTTACATAGTTGCACTTTTACATCAGTCCCTGCCCTCAAGGAGCTTGTAATCTAAGGTCCCTATCTCACATGCATACATATGAGGGCCAATTTAGACATGAGCCAATTAGCCTACCAGCATGTCTTTGGAGTGTGGGAAGAAACCGGAGTACCCAGGGGAAACCCATGCAAGCACAGGGAGAACATGCAGACTCCTTGCATATAGTGACCTGGGCAGTATTCGCACGTGTATTTCCACTTTTGCAGACAATATTAGGAAAGCCCCACTACATGTTTGTATTATGTCCCCATTCACACAGCATATCCCAACAATAATTTTAAAAAATATTTACCTTTTAGATGGTTTTCCGGTGAAGAAAAAAAAATGTAGAACCAGCACACGATGATCATCCAAAGAAATTCAAACTTTATTCCACATTCATCTATACAAAGAACAACCGCTAGCGGTCTTCGAGCCTATCACTCCAGAAGAGAGTCATCCATGCACCGAGTGTGGATTGCAGGGACGCATGATAGGGGTGAGCTGTGCGCTTTGCGTTTCTAGATTACTTCTCCGGTGAAGGCCTTTGTTTAGATTGCAGGTTACACTGAGCGCTTCCTGTTCATAATTGGGGACACACAGTAACTGAATACTATGTCCTCCATTATTTATAAACATCGTAGTGATCAGTACTGATCACTATGATGTGGAATATTACAGGGACCGATAAGCAAATATTTCATATATTTGGTGATCGTCCCGCAGCTCTCCTCCCCACATCGCCCCGCTCGGCCTCCTGACAGCTTTCTCCCTCCTGCAGGTGGCTCTGTGTCCCCTCTGATCACGCTGCCTCTGCGGATACAGGTGGGGGAGAGCAGCAGGGATCGGAGGGGACACAGTCGTTAACATGCAGTGGGCTCCCAGCGGGGAGAAGAAAGCTGCACAGCCGATGCAGTGGCAGGGGTGGATTGGGTCACTGGCTGCAGGAGTTTGTGTCACCTCAGAACCCCGTTGCTCTTTCATCGGCTCTGTGTCCCTGTTGGAGGGGACATAGTGCAGATAAAACACCGGCTCCCAGCGCAGAGGAGAGGCCCAGGGGACCCAGACCAACTAATCGATGATCCTCATTATCGATTAATCGATTCGTTGGTTGCAGCCCAAATTGAAATACCACAAAGTGACATTTCATGCCCTTCTGTTCACCCCGTTGTGATGTGGTGTATTGCCTCACAACACGCTGTGGTGAAAAAAGTACTGCATGTAGAACTTTTTCCCGTGAAAGCCACCTCCATGCAGTGGTGTGAACTGACTTGCCTTGTCTACATGTTAGAACTATGCTGGGCAAGGCTAACGCATCTGGTGTGAATGGGCCCTTACACTCTCAGTTCCTGAACTGGAAGCAGCTGAAAATACAACATCCTCACAGCATTTATAAAAACACACACTCTAGGACCAAATGAGAGAACTTACAAAACACACAATTCTCAGAGACAGAGTAAGGGAATGAGGTAAGATAGAGGAGTGCTGAAAACAGCTTCAATGCTGGCTTTTATTAGTCACTCTTTGGAAACCTCAGAACATTCTCCCATTACGCATTCTCCTCGTTTTTCGCAGCCATCGAGTTAGAATTTCCGCTTTCCTGCAGTAGTCATTTACAAGCCCACACTGGTTCTCAAGTCACAGATCTGTGCTAAGAGTACTTTATCTGAGAGCTGCGGACACACAGTTCTGACATATAGGGAACCATGTTGTGCTACTATACACTTCCCAATTTCAGATTTGTAGCTTTCTGTGCTTTGAAGTAAACAATATTTCTCTGTGCATTTCTTTTATAGGTAAGAAACGATACTTAGACAAGGACAAAGAAGAAACTACTCAAGTCATAGCATAAAACAGCAGGTACCGGTTAATATTATACATTGTGCACGTCTCAATGTCACACAACACTGCCTGTACAATGTAAAGTATTTTTCTTTACATACACTATATAGCTAGTTAATACATATTCTGGTCTTCAAAAATGTTGCAAATAAATAAGGCTAATGATTGCCATGAATATACCGTGTAATGTCTCATATTAAAGACAACCATATTTAACTAATGGTGCAACTGATCCTTCTGAAAATGCTAGCCGACTGGTTATCATGCTAATCCACTGGCTTCAATACCATGAGCCACTGACCTAGAACACGCATGTAGATCAGGAGCTCTGTCTTCTCTCTGACCTTCTAATCTGCATACTTTTTCCAGGTCACTCAAAGAACTGAAGCCAGAGACACCCAAGAGGCTGGTATTTTCAGAAGAACAGCAGCAATGGAAGCCCCATATTTCAGTCAGTGCAGGTTTCCTGCGAGTCTAAGGCCATATATTAGTGCCCACTGATAGCAATAAATAGGCTTAGCTTTATTGCTCTAAAAATATGCAACATATGAGCTTGAAACACAAATGCTTCCATGTGAGACAGGTGTATATATTAATTAAGGAATCTTCTTGCAATTCAAAATTTCCTCTAGATCAGAGATAGGCAACTTAGGCACTCCAGCCAGTTTGGAACTACAAGTCCCATGAGAAACTGCAAGAGTCTGAAAGCAACAGACATGACTCCCGGTGCAGCGGCATAATGGGATTTGTATATTAACCACAGCTGGAACGCCATGTTTGCCTACCCCTGCTTTGGATGTGCTTGTACCACTTTTTCAGAAATTGTGGTATAGAGATTTTTATTTCCTCAACAGGGAGGGTTGTTGTTCTGAATTACAGTGGATAACACAGGGTAAAATAATCCCGGGAGCCAGGTGGCCAACACATTCTAAAAATTGCAGCTGCTACCTAACATCTAAAGGTTTTCTCTAGTCGTTTTCAATCAAGTTGGCTCCTATAGAAAAATCTTGCTGGCTCCTGGACTGGACAAAGTGGCTTCTGGATTCCATAATAATTCATCTACCTCTGGGCTAATATATACTATAATCACATGACACAGAAGGTACTATGCCATCAACAACTTTCATGGTCCATAGTGATAGAGAAAAATGTAATTGATTGGCCTGGTCAGTTCCATACACTTCCAGTTTCTGGTGCCATCATTAGAGCCCAAACAATTGGTTACCTAGATCACTATTGAGGCTAAAGCTGTCCATACACCTATAGATTATCTGCAGATTTTCTATGGGCAGATGGAAAAAGTGCAACAGATTCCTCCATCTACGCTAAACTGTGTGGATGGAGGAATCTCCCGCTGGGCCAACCTTCAGTATCTCGCTAGTCGGCCCCACTGGCTCTCAAGATGCCTGAACATTCAGATTGGATGCGGGCATTGTTCTAGTGTTTTGAGAGCCAGCGGGCCGACTAGCAAGATACTGAAGCTTGGCCCAGCGGGAGATTCCTCCATCCACACAGTTTAGCATAGATGGAGGAATCTGTTGCACTTTTTCCATCTAACCATAGAAAATCTGAAGAAAATCTAAAAGGTGTAAGGCCAGCTTTAGAGTCTGTTATAACAAGAATGCTAGCTAGAGAGCAAAATTGTAAAACACCAGGCACATGTAGGTAGAAAAAAAACATTTCCTTTGTTATAACTTTACTACATGACACATCCCAATTTAGCACAGAACACCCCTCGCCTTGGGAAAGTAAAGTGCTTTGTTATCTCGCACAGTTGAGAAGTACACAGATACTGATCGCTCTAACACTGTGTAATGGAACATCTGCATGCATCAAAACCACACTGATTACCCCCTCTGGTCTTATCAGCCTCTATGACAGTAAATGGGTTAATTACACAGAGCAGCGATATAAAGCTGGGTGTTCTAACAGAGCACCAAACGTATTGCATTATGCTTCTGCAAGCTGCTAGGCAACATGATGAAACTCATGACTCCGTCATTACTCACCTTCCTGCTAAAAAACCGACATGCCCGTCAGCTGACTAAACTCAGTGTGCACTCTGATCATATCAACGCTCCATCCAGACAACAAGCTGGGGATATAAAAACTGACATACATTTCTTAGAAGACGAGAACATTGGCACTTCATCCAAAGGCAAAAAATAAAAGATGTGTGATGGATTGCAGTATGATCCTGCATATTCAGGTGCAATCAGTGTACATACGCAGTGCAAACAATCACAATAGAGGTCTTTATGGGACCAGTGTCACTAGAATAAAATGCACAAGTCACTGTCTTGGTACTGAACATGGACTAACATTAGAGATTTATTACAGGCATTTATATAGCGCCGACAATTTACACAGTGCTTTACACACTGTATATTCATATCAGTCCCTGCCTCATTGAGCTTACAGTCGGAGTATCTAAGTTCCCCATCACACATGTATACATACACATGCTAGGTCCAAATTAGAGAGGAGCCAATTAACCTTCCACCATATCTTTGAAGTGCGAAAGGAAACCAGAGTACTCAGAGGAAACCCACACAAGCACAGGGAGAAAATGCAAATTGTCTGTCCCGTGGCGGTCAGCACTCACCCTTCTCCCCCTCATCACGTCTAGTGCAAGTCAATGGACTGCTTTAGACGTGATGTCGTCAGAGGTCCTTAGACCGCCGGAGCCCAGGGAAGAAGAGGCTGCGGGGACCGGTCTAGCACCTTGGCGGGACAGATGATCAGGTAAGCATATCTGCTTTATTTGAACCTCCTCTTTGTTGCTGTTGGGCAAGCCCCCTTACTTCCTGTCTGGTAAAATGTCGTCAGCAGTAAGGATGGGCTCGGGCGTGTTAGCAGCTCCACGTGCCAAGACCGCCAGGAAGCTGACCGCGCCAATCACAGGCACCGAGACATTTCCCGATCTCTGCAGCTGCGGACCGGGAAAATGTCTCAGTACCTATGATTGGCGCTGCGCGCTGTCAGCTTCCTGGCGTCTCGGCACTTGGAGCTGCGAATACGCCCGAGCCCATGCTTAGTCAGCAGCACAGGAAGCGAGAAAAAAATATCTCACATATCCCTAGATAGCAATAAAAACCACCAGGGATTCTAAACCTTCCCCTTCTGAAGCAACTTTTGCTAATTGCAATGGGAATGTTGAACTTGATCTAGGGGTCAGTTTTAGATTGCCTATGCAGACAGAGGAAGATTAACTAGCGAGTGGACTTTATCATCATGTCAAGTTAAAGACTAAGCAGACCTAGTTAGAAGCCTCAGAATATGTATTCTTCTGCTATGGCTTTTTCACCATTGCAACAGACTACAGCTAGCAATGGTTATTATTGCCATATAATGTGCTTGGCAGAGGCTAGATGGGCAATGTAACCTGGGAATGCTTGTGTCATTGCTGCTCACCATGCCCTGCCAAATGTTAAGTAAACCTGAACCTTGCCTATACTGGGTAAAGTTATACTGACCCTAATACAGAAATGACATTAAACATCCCATAATAATCCCACAGTTTCCCACCCGAGATTTCCCTGCACATTTCGATTTGCTGAACAAGTCAAAATTTACAGGGATGCATATGTGACAGCACTAAGGTCTGGTGATTGGCAGCTCAGGGGAAAGGGATTTCTCAATTGCTGCCCACACACAGGAGTACAGGATATTTCTCAGGCAGTCTGGTAATGGATCGAGGTGCTGACACCACAATATGGAGAAAGGAAGTATAGAATGCTTATGGTCCCTTCTGTATAGTGAACCTGTTACTTTCCTTAGTATGGAGCAATCCTGTGCTTTACACATGCAGGGAAAGCTGGTTCATATTAATGCCAGACTCCAGCCACACATACCTTGTTCCCTATTGTGTCGCTCATTGAAAAACCAGCCTGTGACAGTACTGGGGCAAACACCAGTGAAGTCACATGGGTGTTTTCTATGCTCCAGACAGGTAAATCTCCCTCTCTCTAGTTCCCTTGTCAACTCCTCCCATGCTCCTCCAGAGTCTCTCCCATCCTCTGGGTGTTTTCTACGCTCCAGACAGGTAAATCTCCCTCTCTCTAGTTCCCTTGTCAACTCCTCCCATGCTCCTCCAGAGTCTCTCCCATCCTCTGGAACTCCCTACCCCAACCTGTCTCCTACTCTGTCTGCCTGAAAACTCTTCTCCTCAGAGAAGCCTATCCTGCCACCGCCTAACCGCTGAACTTTTACTTTCTCAAACAACTCATTCTCACACAGCGGCCACCTTTTGCATCACTTGCCCCTCCCTTTTAGATAGCAAGCCCCCATGGGCAGGGCTCTCCTTACCATCTTGTCTTGTAACTGTAATGTCTTCCTTATATTGTAAAGCGCTGCGCAAACTGCTGGCGCTATATAGATCCTGTATAATAATAATAATAATAATAATTAATGACACAGCAGGGAAGCAAAGGAATGGCAGCTATATGCTGCTGGGAGGGGAGGTATAAAGCAAACAAGTGACAAACCACAGGTTAGCTTTAAAAAAATTTACTTTAATATGTTATTTCACCCTTTTCTTATCAGTTTTGATAGTCTTAGGCCCCTTTCGCATAGGCTTTTCGATCAGGTCTGTCAGTTTTTCAGGCAGACCTGATCAGAAGCCCAATTTTAGTCTATGGGCAGCTATTGCCCAATATATGCTGACAGCGCAGAGCCGCGCGCCAGCTGGGAAGAATCCCAACAATATCCATCCCGCTACCTGATTGACAGCTGGCTCAGCCTCAGTGCTGGAGGAACGTAGAGGGGAGAGGGATTCCCTGCAGGGAGTGGTGTCTCTCCGGGGAAAGGATCAGGAACCGAGTGATAAGCAGTTTGTGATCGCTCAGTTTTCGATCAATAGAGTCAGCATGTGACAGCTGCAGTGTCACACGTGGGCTCTAACTATGGGGATGAGTGTATTTCACTCTCCCCATAATTCTTAAGCCAACAACTTGATGGCCAATGTTTATAGGACTGTTTTGCAAACCCTAAACAATGCAGCATTTGTTGCAAGTCTGAAATATGAAATAGATGACCTTATGAATTCTTGAAATTGAAATTAACTGAATTTAGTCATTACATATTCCTAAAATAGAAATCAAATGTACATCAGATTACAACAATATAAACAACCTTATCATAGCATGTAATTTTATTTAAAATATCTACTACTCTTCAAATCGGAGGCTAAAATTAAAAGGGAACTAAAGCCAAACCTTTTTTTTTGCCTTTAGTTCTCTTATTGGTCACAGGAGCTCATTTACTAACGTACTTCTGTGACACAAGGTCAGTGTATAGCAAGGTACTGCTCACTTTATGGTGACAGCGCAGAGCCATGCTGCAACCAGGAAAGATCCCAACAATATTGTCAGGATCCACCCCGCTGCCTGATTGACAGCTGTCTCTGCCTCTCTAGGGCCAGAGCCAGCTGTGCCCGCCCCCTCCCCTGTCTAACACTCTAATCCAGCACTCAGCTTTCGGTATATAGAGCCGACGTATGAAAGCTGCAGTGACCCATGCCAGCTCCAAGTATTGTGAAGAGTATATTTTCCTTTCTCAATATTTCTCCTTTAAAGCTGAACTCTGTGCAGAAATTTTGCAGCACTTTAAAAATGTAATTTCTTAATGTCCATCAAATACTTCTGTTACATTCAGTGCTGCAGCCGTTCAGAATCTACTCCATAAATCAGGCACGATAAGCACTAAAGCCCTTGTTACCGGTGCGTACGACCAATGCCCACTATGCCCCCCTGTCACCTGTCTTGTAACATCCCCACTGTAGATCTGGGCTGCTCAGACTCCTGGGCTGTCCCGCCCACTGTGACTTTGATTGACAGGCACTGTAGGTGGAGACAAGGCTAAGAGCTATACATCTGTGACTGCCAATAATCCCACATACTTTGTGCAATGTTGTATTTTTGACAATTTTGTCTAGGGTACTATACTCACCTGAACCACGATCCTGGCTGGCTTCTAGACCAGTTCCTTCAGCGATGGAATGTCCTTTGGCGTTCTCACTTCCTATACACTGTTTAGGACGTGATGACTCACTGGACCCAAGACCACTAGAGCGGAGAGGGGGGGGGGTGAAGCTGAAGGGACCAGTCTAGCAGCCAGCCAGGTTTGGGTGAGTCATTCTGGTATTTTAGCTCCCTAGGCAAAACAAGAACTTAACCCTTGCAGTTCGGGGGTAGCCCCACTGCAAAAGGTTAAGATTTTATTTGCCAAGAGTTCTGCTTTAAATATCCTAGAATTGGGGATGAATTGTTTGAGAACGTGATGGTTCAGTGGTTAGGTTGAGGTGGGATACTAAGAAAACACATTTGTTTTTCTATTGTTGTGCCAAGATCACATAGTGCTAAGAAGAACTTCTAACAGAGCTACTTATACACAAACTGTCCTTTTATTAACGTTCCAGTATAACACGCCGATAGGTTAATTGTGTCCTGTCTGACCTAGTATGTGTATGCATGCGAGACAGAAGCCTTAGATTGTAAGCTCCTTGAGGGCAGGGACAGATGTGAATGTACAGTGTCTAAAGCGTTGTGTAAACTGTTGGTGCTATATACATTTCTGTAATAAATAATGTGAAAACACCTTGATTTGGGGGTATACATGGCTCTAACAGTCAGTAAGACGCAGAAAACGTCAAGCATGCAGCATATGTGTGGCTATCCCTGCACTCAGATGTGGTGGGAAAAAAAACACATAGCAAGCATATGATCTACAGCACCAATGAGAAAACACCATAGACTAGAGATGCTGGGGCTGCTGAAAAGCCCTTACTTCATCTCCCCAAAGGTCAACTATTTCTTACCAACAACCAATTATCTTGCTTGACTAATTTGCACAGCGATATCGTAATCAGATCTCAGCAGATACAGCAAAGTTTTACTATAATATAATTGTGCTTACTTACAACACAGTCATGCAAATTTACACTGGATTTTTGGCTGAATCCTAAGATATTATTTTAAGCAATAGCAAAAAGTAGGCCCGAGAAGGCCTATGCCACTTGAACCCAAATCTATATATTGTATACAAGAGATAATACCCCTTCACACAGCCACAGAGGGCCGTACATATATGCTTATGCACCTGGGAGTCATAAGATTTCCGTGTAGCCATGGCCAGGAGCCTGTAAAAAGCCAATGACGGTGTGACGGATGCAGTAGCTGTACCGATCTTCCCGTAGATCCAATCGCTTACATCCGTACAGAGATGGATGCATACCACATAAACACATACATGGGTTTGATAAACAGTTGTGCAAATACCATGGGGCATAGAAAATAGCAACTGTGACTGTTTTATTTTACAGGGACTCTGCCTTGAGGAAATATATAATTCTGGGGGTGGTTCAAGCAATCTTCAGGCCTAAAATTTGTGTTATAACATGTATGCCAAAAAAAACGTGAAAATGGAAGTGGCAGCGAAAGGGTTAAACATTTGCCGACCACATATTTATCATTATATGGAGCTGCAACATTTCTGTTATTTTGACTTGTTGAGTTTTATATTAGCCGCTTTCATCGGTCACTAATCCAGATTTGTAAAGACAACCAGTTAGTGGTTTCTGAAAAGAAGAAGAAAGGAAAATTGTGAAGCTGCTCATAGTGACATTTTCTAGCCCAGCGAACACCAGAATAGTTTCTGTGGGTGACAATGTTATTTGTACCCTCTTTTTAGACACCACATGTCTATAATAGGCACCTTATAACACTTCCCACAGCAATCACTGCTTGTCTTTCCTGTAGACACATAGAGGCCATTCCAGTCCACATTCAGAGCGATGTCAATGTAAACACCACACACAATTGTAGAACATCCAAAGAAATGAACTTTAGTGTCAGGACATTTTTATGCAAGCTAGTAAAACCGCTTTTCTTCACCGCTATGCACTGTGAAACGTTCAAAGATCTCCTAGGCTTAACTGAAGGCATGTCTAAAAATGTACAGGGGATAGATTCCGCATTCCAGAAAAGTAAAGGCTCAATTTACCTCTGACCATGTTTTATGTTACATCTATATTCAGGGTATAACACAGGGGTGGACCCTTCAGCTGTGCTTTAACTACAAATCCCAACAACTCTCTGCCTCTGGGAGTCATGCCTGTAACTGTGAGTCGTGCAATGCCTCATGGGACTTGTAGTTCCATGACAACTGGAGTTGCCCACCCATGTGTAAAATGGTCATATCAGCAATCCTCTTCAACCCCCTACTTACCTGGATTGCTGGGTTCTTCAACCCACAGGCTGCTGCTGTTTTTGAAAATGGCGTGGCTGTGTGTGGTTTCGCAAACACAGCCGCGTAATCCATTCACAGATCCTTTGACAGCGGCAAGTCCCAGCAGACCAACTGCAGCAGCGGGACTTGATGACATCACTGAACTTAAAGGCCATTCATTCTTCCTCCCGTCCATGTTACTGAATGCCCATACCTTGGAACGGACATGGACATGAGGAAGAATCTGCAGGAGCCAAAGCACGCGATCCACTGATCACGCTTACTAGGGATGCACCGATACCGGTATTTTGGTACAGAGTACGAATACCGATAATTTTTTTACCGAGTAACAGAAGTCCCATTCAGGAAGCCAGGTGGCGTGTAATGACTCGCCACCCGACTTCCCGATTAAGAAAGTCTGTCCCCTCTCACCTCCGCATGTCCACCCTGTCACCCCCGGGGCTTCTCCAACCAGGAACGGTCTTCCTCCGGTACCCAGCCGGAGCCATCTTGCTGGCCAATCATGGAAGCCAGGCACCCTGCTTTCTGATTGGCCGGGAGGCCGGCTCCATGCTCCCTCGTCATGAGATGACGAGAGAGCATGAAGCCGGCTTCCCAGCCCATCAGAATGCCGGGCGCTGCATCATTACATGGCGCCGGACTTCCTGGCTGGTGACGTCACAAGTGACGAGAGAGCATGGAGCCGCTTCCCGGCCAATCAGGAAACCGGGCCGCGTGTAATCACGCACTGCCGGCTTCCTAAAACAGGAAGTACTTGGGCCAGGCATCGGAGTACTCGGCCAAATACTTGGTATCGGCATCGATACTAGTATCGGTATCGGTGCATCCCTAACACTTACAATGCTTTACTGGCTCCAATGCAAAGAAATAACAAATGCACATTTTGACTTTTATGAATATATGTGCATTCATTTTTTTTAAGGTGGAATTTCCCTATAACTTCAGTAATTGAAGCACAAAAGAGACGGAGCCCTATACATTTTATGAGTAGAGACATTTAAAGTGATCCACCTTGAGGCACAAATATACTGTAGATTTTTGTAAATAATGCCATCAAAGACTTGACGAATGTTGTGCCAAATTTTGTTTGAATTTAACATTCGATACTAAAATGAATGGAAATTCTCAAATCAAAACCACTTTCACTGTTAGAAATGTGTTCAATCAAGCAAAATTCATCCTGCTACTTTAATTATTTCATCACTAAGAAACCGTTTGTTGATTTAACCCCATTAACTATTACAGACTAAGGCCCTGACACTGACGAGTCACATTCAGTGGGTGCCTTGAAGCAGAACTCCAGCCAAAAATAATATGACAAAAAGAAATAGCCCATTAAAAGGCTATGATCTAGATCTGTCTTTCGCAATCAGTCTGCCGTGGCATCCTGGGGTGCCTCCTGGCTTCTTCAGGGGGTGCCTTGAAATTTTCCCACAGCGACATGCCTCTGATGTGAAGAGGGGACTCCTGAAGTCAAAGGGGACTGATATGAAAGGAGGGGGGCTCTTGAGGTGAAGGGGAGCTCTGATGTGAAAGGGGGGATTGTGATGTAAAGGGGCTCCCAATGTGGAGGGGGACCTTGATGTAAAGGGGGAACCCAACCTTTTTGTTTCGGGACCCTCTTAGAATCCATACCAGACCCCTATCTCAGATAATGTTCCGGTATGGATTTTTCAGGGACAACTCGTCATTTTCTATATTTATGTTTGTTTACATTTGAGACTGGGGTGCCTTTAGATTGTGCATACTTTCAAACAGTGCTGTGGCTGATAAAAGGTTGGGAAATGCTGATCTAGGTCTATGCAATCTAGATTTGTTTTTTTACTCTGCCACTAGATCTCTTCAGTCTGATGGCGCATTATTTGTCCTAGGCCTACCCCAGCCTATGAGTGGACAGTGAAGGGAGAAGCAGCCCAGTTATGTACTCATCTCTCGGTCACTGTCCTTCCACACCCCAGGTTAAAAGCATTGCATACTAATTCTAATGGTTACCTTAATAAGCTTTGAGATAAAAATGCCTGGAGAAAGCTAGAAAGGAAAATATTTGTGTTGCCCATAGCAACCACTCCAGCTGTCACGTCTCCTGTGTAGGTGAGGAAGTGAAAGTAAGGATTTGATTGGTTGCTATGGCCAAAGCAGTGTTGTTTACAATAACTGCAATGACAGCCATTGGGGCTCATGTACGAGGACAGAAGCAAGTGAAAGTGACACACTGGCCATCGCAGTGCAAGTGGCGAGCACAAAACCGGAAAATGCCTTGCTGCCACACTGATTTAGGTCAAAAGATATGTAAACAAAATCAAAGATAGGAGCCTGAACTCCTACAACCTGGTGCTGGAATCATTAACCATGACAGCAACCACCAATAGCATCGATCCAATACAGATGTCAGGTTATGTCAAGGAAATGCTCCTGAATAACACCAATATTTACAACTCAGAAACGGCATAGAAGTGAAAGCTGCAAACACATAAAAACACAGGTCCCATTGTGTAAGATATACAATACATTCCCACAGCACATCCCGTCTTTTCAGCCAGCGACATGTCACAGACAGGACCACACACACCTCTAGTTGTTGGTATATCTAAAGACAATTGTACATGTGTGGTCAGTCCTAAGCACACCACACACATTACAATCTGATGGTACGCTCTCCTTTACATCTACCAAAACCTGTGTAGTGCAAGGGCCTGCCTGACTGGATACAGAGTGAATGGATAGATTAGGTAGGGCCTCAGGTTACATAGTATTGATAAATCTAAAGTTGATTGTACTGAGATTGTAATGTGTATGGCAGGGGTGGGCAACTCCGGCCCTTCAACTGTGCTTTAACTACAAATCCCGACATGCCTGTGCGAGCCATGCCTGTAATTGTCAGTAGTATAATGCCTCATGGGACTTGTAGTTCCACAATAGCTGGAGGGCCAGAGCTGCCCACCCCTGGTATATGGTGACCTTTACATTTAACGCTTTTTCATCAAACTACATAGAAAAAGCTGTCATAGACTGCACACCACTGCATACATTCTCTGATTATAAACATACTGTACAATGTATAAAAACACATCTTCTGGTGGGGATGTCATAAACAAAAACACTGACACCGAAGCTCCTGTCTCCGTTTCCTTTACTACATCTACATTTTGTTTGTATACAATGACAGGGTATCAGAGGTTCAGATCTCCCCTTTTTGTGTCACTGTAACAGGGCATTCATATTAAAGTGTACCTGTCACCTGCAGCTGGGTGGAACCACTACTCATAACAATGCAGCCCTTTGATTCACTAGGAGCGAGGGTCATCACTGATGAGGTAGACACTGTAAACTCAATGATTCATGAATGTAAAAGATTCTGGGAACTGGCTAGCTGAATAATAGGCCTGCCCCCTCAAGATGGCTTCCTCGTCTGTAGCATCTGCTACATAGTGCATAAAGCAATGCTTGTTAACTCCTTATATATATTATGTTACAGAGCACTGTCATAGACTGAAGAGTAAGGTTGGGTATACTCGGTTCTATTTTTTTCATTCAACATGTGAATGAAAGAGATAGAACAGATTAATTCGTCAATGCTTACGAGTGTTGATCGAGCAATCTCCACCGCTGTTTCCTTTTTAATCAGGCAGAAGCTGCTGGCTGCTGTCAGAATACCCAAACGGGGCTAGCAGCTGATTGGCTGCTGCCTCCGTTCAGCCAAGAATCTTCCAAGTGGCTCCTCCGATCGAGGGATGGCAGGCAGAAGAGTGACAACAGTGGCACCCATGCAGCAAATTTCGTCCGTGTATACCCGGCTTTACTAGAGGAGATGGTTGGAGACTGTTCTGCAGGAGTGATGAGCCTGGACTTGCTGCAAAATCAGTTTGACCAAGCCCACATGAAACTGTGTCCGCCAACCCAATCAGTGGTGGCATTTGCGGTGGGTAATGCTCTTGCTGAAACTGAATGGGCTGGCGGGTCACAGTTTTGAGTGGGCTTGGGTGTACTCAGGCAAACTGTGTTCACACCAAGCCCAGGCTCATCGCTGCTCTACAGAAGTGGTTGGAGACTAATGTCATGCTGTAGGAGAGAGCCAGATACTAGGGACATGTTACATCAAATTGCTAGAGATTTTGCTATTGAAATCCCCTTCACAAATCACTGATCCCACTACTGACAACTGGAGCTTGAGGGCCACACTTCAAACACAAAAGGGCCACAGGTCAGTCACCAGAAGTATAACATATTATAAGTCCCACACATATGTCTGAATCATTCCCCATCACTGTCAGCCAGTGTGGTGTGTGCAGTAACATTTCAACTTCTTCCATTGCCATCGTTGAGTTTTGCCAGGCCTCTTCACCATAGAAATGCATTTTCGGCCCCTGATAACACACGCCACTTATACAATCAGTCTGCAAGCACAAGAAATAGTTCTCTATCTCAGTCCTATATAAAAGACAAATATAATCCGCCTTTCCCCTCCGGATAATTGCAGAGCATGCATCTGCATCCTAGTCCAATCCAAAGGGCAAAGTAAAGGATTTGCTGAACATAAGCAACTGTCAAGGACAAAATGGAAACTGGCTATCCAATGTCAAATTATCCAGCACATAAAAACTCTACCCCGTCTCTAACCACAGTTCATAATAACCCATCCCGGTTTTTAATGGTAGACAAAAACAGTGACCGGAGCAATAAGAACAAAGCACTACGGCGAGCAGAGCAAATCTGAAGAGCAGCAGATGTTTAGCAGCTAAATCCAGAGAGATGGGAGGCCGTGCTGGATACAGGGATGTGGGTGGTGGAGGCAGTGTGCGGCCTGGGCAGACGACAGTCCTAGATGATCAGTACAATAGGAAGGCAAGGCTTTCATTCATTGTGATGTTCTAGCCCTGGCATCGTATGGGGGGCTACCATAATCTGTTGTATGGGCAGGGAATGACAGTCCTGGTTGCACAGCACATATATCACAATAGCAAGACAAGGCTTACATTCATAGTGATTTGCAGCCCAGGCATCATATGGGGGGCTACTATAATCTGTGGCTTGGGCAGAGGATGACTTCACTGGATGATCAGCACAATAGGAAGGCAAGGCTTTGATTTATAAAGGTATCCCAGCCCTGGCATCATATGGGAGGCTACAATGATCTATGGCCTGGACAGAGGATGAAAGTCCTGGATGCTCAGTACCATTCTTAGTGGTATCCCAGCCCTAGCATCAATGGCGTGATACAATGATCTGTGGCCTGAGTGAGGCAAGGCTTTCATTCATAGAGGTGTCCCAATTATAGCATCATATGAGTGTTACAGTGATCTATGGCCTTGGCAGATTATGACAGTCCTGGATGCTCAGTACAATAGGGAAGCAAGGCTTTCATTCATAGAGGTGTCCCAGTTATAGCATCATATGGGTGCTACAGTGATCTATGGCCTGGGCAGATGATGACAGTCCTGGATGCTGAGCACTAGGCACCATAGGAAGGCTTTCACTGATAGAGATACCCCAGCCCTGGCATCCTATGGGTTGCAGCACCCTTACCTTTGTGTAGAGCTCCGATGCTGCCATGCTTGTGCTGCCCCGTGTCCCTGGACATACACCGGCCCCGGGTCTGATCCCGCCCCGCAGGTGGACAGTCCGCAGCGCTCCTTATCCGTCCAGGTGCGATCCGGCCAGCGGGCGATGTGTTTAGTCCAAGGCGGCGAGGATCGCCATGTTACCTGAGCAGATTTCTATTTTGGTGTCGGTCTCTATGCATTGTGGGTATCAGTGATGGCTGGAGGGGAAGCTGTGATTGTTGCCTTCACTTCTTCGGAGGATTGCTTGGCTGACTCTGCCTCCCATCGGCTGGAACTAGAGCATCTCCTGCCGGCAGCTGCAACGGCTGGTATGGGGGGGGGTGCATGCGGCTCTTCTCCGCCAGAGGGCGCCGGAGATCACATCAAACATCACAGAGACTTAACCATTCCATAGACGAGACACACATATAGGATGATGTATATAGATCGTCCTGTGACGTGTAACACACCTTTTCTAGTGCTCACAAGTTCACTGTACATAATGCAACTTTCATTTGAATGGACTGACAGTGCACCGTAATCCCCTGTTCACATCAGCGCAATTTAAATTGCTTCGTTGGACGCGAGACAAAAGGAAACCCATTATTTTCTGTATTAACTCTGCGATTCCAGCCCTGAACATTAAGTTCAGGGCTGGTGCAGACCTGGGCGACCCAGGACGCGCATCCCGAGACCGCGCGATCGTGTGGAGTTGCACACAATGGTTGCCGCGGGGCCCCATTAATATCATTGGAGTTACATCCGCGCGGAAATCGCAGATAAAAGGTACATGCTTTTTTAGCCGCGTGCGGTATCGGGGCGGGATTGTGTTCTATTGCACGGGAGGAATCGCAGAGCGATCCACCCTGGGCGACTGGGGTGCCATTAGAAAATAATGGTACCGCCAGCGTGATCCCCTTTGGTGAGAGATCCCAAACGGTTTCGCGCACAATTGCTGCGCGGTCACGGATCACCATAGTGTCAACCTGGCCGGAGTAAATGTGTGCAAAACGTACACATTGGCGTGCATTCAAGGACTACATAAAAACGTGCAATGCGCTTGTAGTGCCATTACTTGTTAATACCACTCAAACACAGCTGGGAAAATGCACGCTTTTTCCTGCGCATTGACATGCGTTAAACGTGCGCAAACACGCGGTAAAAAATGCGGTACCCCATGTAGCAGAATCTGCTACAGCAGCTGCCTTCCTGCATTTGTCACACGTGAGGCACCCATTGAAATCAATGAGCAACGCAAACGTGGGGGAAAACGCATATAAAAGCCACACATGTTCACGGGGCATGAAGGAGTGAACGGGGACTGAAAAGGGTACCGCTGCTTCTTTTGGTGTTACATAGTGCAAAGCTCCACAGACTGAGGAGCGCACAAATAATACTTGTACCATGCCCCCATCCCCTAGCAAACTTTTTTTACTTTCATTGCCCAACACAAAAACACAGGGAAAAGCATTAAAACGCATGAAAAACGTGCAACAAAAAGGCGCTAAAACACATCAACATGAAGACGCACAAGTGTGAGCAGAGACTAATGCATATGAAATGTATCGGCACCATTGTGCAGTGCCAGGTGGTTCAGTTTAAAGCTCACCTTCACTCAAAACAAAGCTTTGCAGCATTCTAATCCTCTCCCCTCCACTTTTTAAAAAAGATGACCTTTATTTAACTATTTATTTACAATTTTTTTTCTGCTGCCCTCCCGCCTCGGCACGAATAATGTTTCACCTTCCTCCTGCTGCCTCCTGGAATACTGACATCACTTTTCACCATTAATGTAAACAGAGGCGGCACCAGATCACACACATGTGCAGACAGAGATCTGGCGCCTTGTCTGTGTACATGTTCTATTAATGGTGGACACTAATATCTCCCAGGATATGTCACATCGGTGTCCCAGGAGACATTACTTTCCACCATTCATGTAAACAGAGGCGGCACCAGATCACACACATGTGCAGACAGAGATTTGGCGCCTTGTCTGTGTACATGTTCTATTAATGGTGGACAGCAATATCTCCCAGGATATGTCACATCGGTATCCCAGGAGACATCACTTTCCACCATTTAAAAAATTACATGTAGACAGATATGGAACCAAATCTCCATCTGCACATGTGTGAGATTTGCTGCTGCATCACTGGGGGCCGGCTGCAAGAACCAGGAAGAGACAACTGACTCATGACATTGCAAAGGAAGAGGACGGCCATGGGACCTGTAGTAGGAGAGCAGTGTGAGAGAAGAGGACAACTTTGGATCTGCTGGGCTTGTAAATATATTAATACAGCAAGGGCTTTCTCTATAATGAGACAGTTGCCTCAGGCGGCATCTCATTGGGGAGCGGCCGGTTGGTGGTGGGGGGCAGCAGGGGGGAGGCCACAGAGCTCTTAGCAACCTGTGACGCTCTGTGCAGTGCCGCCCAACTCACTGACATCAGTTGCGAAGAGCTGAGCAGGGATGCTCTGGCTTGCATCTTGCCTAGCTCCTGGCAACCAGTGACGTCAGTGAGTTGTGCGGGACTTCGGACAGAGCCACTGACAGGGTGGACTGGCGCCCACCACCATCCCCTTTCTTTTCAAACAACCATTAGCCAGGCACACCTCCCACCCCTCCACCACTGACCATTCCCTGACAGCATCCAACTCCAACCCTCCACCGGAACGACATCACATCAGGTGGCGATTTACCTAAGGACAGCCCTGATTATAACATAAAAAGAGCACCAAAGATATGGGAGGGAAAAAAGACTGACATTTCTCATTAACGCCAGTTTGCTTTGCAATAATGAGCGTGTTATGGCACACCACATCATGCACATGCTAATGTCATTTGTTATTTCATTTTGAATGGCATCCCAATACACTGAGGGCCCCTTCAAATCTGTTCACTCTAGTGTGTTACGTTGATGCACGTCAACACATGTCATGTTGCACGTTAACATATGTTGCGTTAAGGCAAACCACTCATTTAAAAGCAGTAGATGTAGGAAAGGAAGAGCCATACCCATTTAAATAGTTCAGATACAACTTTTCCATTAGGGTTAGTGGACATACAAGTAGAGTAGCCAGTGCATTTTGGGGGTCCAAAACACCCCCTTTTATTAGGGTCTAAAGAGAGAAATCATGTGGACTACAATCCCTGCAGCTTGATAGTTTGGCAGCAAACCAGCTTCTGACAAGCCTTCCATCACAACTCAATACAGCGTTCAAGCTGCAGGAATTGTAGTCCACATACAGTACATTTATTTCTCTCATTAATCCCTGGACCCCCGAAACGCGTTGGCTACTTTACTTGAATGTCCCCTGACCCTAATAGCATAAAGTTGCATCTGGACTATTTGAAGACCGGGGTGTTAAACCCCCTTCCTGTCTAGATCACTTTTCAGTACTTAGCGCTGCGGCACTTTGACTGACATTTATTCCATCATGCAACGCTGTACTGAAATTATTTTATACCATTTTTGGGGACAGATAAAGCTTTCTTTTGGTGGGATTTAATCACCAAAAACATTTATTTTTAAAGATGTTTTCCCTACATTATATTATAAACATTTATCATTGCCCAATTTTTTGGTAAAATATAAAAGATGGGGTTGTGTTGGGTAAATAGACACCAGACATGTCAAGCCCTATAATTGCGTGTGGCCATGAAATCACAAACAAATAACAATAACCCAAATTGCCCATTGGTGACACTAATGGCCCTGCGACGCATGTTTGCATTTGTATGTGTGTGTACGTGGGGGACTTTATTTTAAAAAATTAGTTTTTTTTTAAATATGGGACTTAAATTTGTTGTTATCACATAGAGGGCTAACAAGCCCCCAACCAGTGGACGTGTGCTGATCCCCTCCCTCCCTCCCTCCAGTCTGCTCCTGCTCTCCATCCTAACTCAGTATGCCGTGGTCACCCTGCCTGATGTCATTGGTTACTAGGAAGCCTGCAGTCCTAGCAACCAATGACTGAAGCGGAGGGAGGGCCTGCACTGGGTTATGGCTGGCAGTGCAAACACCGGCCTCGGAAGCTGGTGTATCCACTGTCAGCTAACCATAACCCAGTGCAGGTCATCGATCACAGTTCAGACAGAAGCACCACTTGGTGCGTGTCCACACAGTGGTCCGCCATTTAGTGACGGCTGATGCATACTGTCAAACCAAGGTTGGATTGCAGAAGCTGCCTAACCGTCAGCCAGATAACACATATTTACATCACTTATCTACTATTGGATCATGGATG
This sequence comes from Nanorana parkeri, assembly GCF_000935625.1. Classification (NCBI taxonomy): domain Eukaryota; kingdom Metazoa; phylum Chordata; class Amphibia; order Anura; family Dicroglossidae; genus Nanorana; species Nanorana parkeri. The sequence continues at coordinate 1,064,647 of NW_017306323.1, forward strand.
AGAAAAACCAAGAGAATAACCACATGGGTCAAGCGTTTTCTTTCCACACCTCCAAACATTCAGGCACACCAGAACAGACAAAAAAACATATCTGGGTTACCATGTACTACAAGGGAGTCATTCAAAATGAATAGCACCGCAACATGCCAATGCATTTAGGGTGTGTTACCATGCATTGTAGTAAAGATCATATTACCGCAATGCAATAGTGTGACTACCATGCATCACCGTGTTGTGAGTTACTAGAAAAAGGTCAGGTGCAGTTTATTGTGCGCCAATTCAAAATGAATGGGCTACTAACACGTCAATGCGCAATGCGCTGTAACGTACGTGTATTAATAAGCTGCACAGTTTTGAAGGTGGACCTAAGGCAGCCCTGTTTTTGATGGTGCTTGTTCACATATATGCAGCTCGTGGACATGGATTGGCCCAAAAAAAAGTTCAAGGCCATTTTTTTAATCCATTGATATGCATTATAAGTGCTTTGGATAGGAATGGTAACAGGTCAGTACATCATGACTAGTGATGAGGCTGGGTTGGTGCAATTCCAGTACACTTGAGTTCACCCAAGCCCGCTCCAAATTGTGACCACTACCCCATCAGTTGCAGAGAGGCACATTTTTCTGTCCTGCAACTATACATCGCAGAGGGGCAGGGAATTCCTCCGCTGCAACCACCAATCAGTTGCGAGGAGGTGCATTCCCCACCCTGCAGCTACACAGCTACACATCACAAAGGGACGGGAATGCCCCCACCACAATTGCTGCCACAGATTGTGTCTGGAGGAGGAGATGGCAGTCAGCGTTATGAGTGGGCTTAGGTGAACCTTTTCTTCAAGCGAAACCCGAAAACATCAGCGATGCGCGGACATTTTTTTGGAAGAATTAATCGTGGCTTATTCATATGTAGATAGCACCACCCATCAATATGTAAATATCACAGTCAAGACTATTTTCTGTGGGGGGGCAGTAGCCTTATCTTAATTTTGGTTGCCCCTGTCTGTCTGTCATCTTGTGTCCAGGTTTCTGCTGCCATGAAACACGGACACAGCATTCAAAACCCGGACTGTCCGGGTGAATCCTGGACAGGTGGCAACCCTGTGCCCAGACTCATCTCTAATCATGAATGCATATTAAATGCACAGCAAAGCAAACACATAAGTGTAACTCCAGTCTTAGGCTGGCTTCAAACCAGTGCAGTACATTCATGTGTTGTTACCCTAAGGCAGCAACACCCCAGTACTTGACCCTACATTGGGAACACAGTGCATGGCATTGCCTTACCGTGCATTACTTTAGTGTGTGGGGAGTAGCATTCAAAATATTTAACGCTGCAATGCACTAGTACTTGTATTGTGTACTAGTGACTTGCGGTAACGTGTGTGTTACCGCAACACAAAGGTATAAATCTGGCCTTAGTGTAGTAGAACACTTTACATAGTACATTTTTTTAAAGAGGTCTATACAGTCTACCGTATATACTCGAGTATAACCCGAGTTTTTCAGCCCATTTTTTGTGCTGAAAAGTGCCCCCCTCGGCTTATACTCGAGTACTACATCAGACAACTGAGGAGGAAGAAGATTGACCGCGGGATTTAGTTACAAGTGAGGGATGTCTGAGAGCTATGAATAAATGTATGCCAGTAATTTATGTGCAAAAAAATGTAAATACACATTTTCAAAGCAGTGAGTTGCATATTTGAGCCACTGTGTATGTAATTTCAATGAAAACCTGAGTTGTCAGCATTTGAAAATAATTAGGAGGGACGCTTTGAAAGGATTGTGAAGAAAATCAGCACCATGGTCAATAAAGTGTGCGTGGCTTCATGGTAAGTGGCTTGTAGAGTGAAACTTTTACCTCAAAGCTTTTCTACGTTTTACACAAAATAGGGTCTAGTGGTAAACTGAGGAGGGACTCTATTCTTTGACTGTTTAGTGATTAACAGGAGTCAGTGCAGTGTCATTCCTGTCAGGCTGAGCAGGGACCACAATAGCTGCTGGAGTGAGGAATCTACTCTCTACTCCCCCCAATGGCAGCATACTGTGGGGAGGAGAGAGCAGAGAGAGAAAAGGGGGCCCTCAGAGAACAGAGGTGCGTGCTGTTCCTTAGCCAAGCACTGAGTAGCTGTTCTGCAGCACTTCAGTTCACTGCAGCAGCTTCACGGAACGCTTCGGCTGCACAGTGCTAAGCAAAATGGTGGAGGATAATATTTTTGACTGATAAATACCATTTTCCAAGGTTTCGTGTGTTCATTCACCAAATCATTAAATTGTAGGCTTTCTTTAACTCTTGGCGCTAATGGCTGCCAGCTGAAAGATCCTCTTGCTGTTGCATCCTCAAAGTTTTCAACAGTTTATCACAGTTTTTCACACAGACTTGAGGGGCTGCTCATCCAAGGCTCTGGGCCTTCCACCAGGAACATAGAAAACAAAAGGGAACAGAGCGCCACCTCTGTGTGTAAAATTGTTTATTAAGATAAATAAAACAAGGGATAAATGTACTCACATGCAAACGTTTTCATCAGGCTTTAACTAACAAGAGGCCACACCGTCTGTTAACCCAACATGGTATCACCCCGACTATGTAAAACGGTTGCCTCCGGTCACATCACCGTCCACAGTCAGCCAAGATCTACGCCTTTCAGGGGCAAGCCCCCTTCAGATTCAGATAAATCTTGACTGACTGCGGCCAGTGGACAGTGATGTGACGGGAGGCAACCATGGTACATAGTCGGGGCAATACCATGTTGGGTTAACAGACAGTGTGGCCTCTTGTTTGTTGTTAAAGCGTGATGAAACCTTTGCTTGTGAGTACATATATCCCTTGTTATATGTATATGTATCTTAATAAACGATTTTACACATGGAGGTGGCGCTCTGTTCCCCTTTGTTGTTTATTAAAATGTAGGTTCCCACACTAAATTGATTTTTCCTGAGCTGCCAGGTGTGCCCACAGTTAAAATGGCCACTGGTGCTCTGTCCCTACCTTCTCCGTCACACTCAGAGCTCTGCACCCACATTCACTTCCGCTGCGAGTGTAAAGTTAGCAGTGCTGAGTGCTGACTTGCAGCACAGTGTTCAGCGGAGGTTTACTAACTTAGCACTCGCAGCGGCAGGGCAACTGACCATGCCTCAGACCTCTTCAGTACAGGTGCCTGCTGGGGAGTGAGGGCAAACCGTCCTTTTTCCTGTCTCTCCTTGTTATGTGACATATCACATGGCCAGAGATGGGTAGAAGGAGAAGCTGCCTTCAGTCCTGGGTGAGCACCGTACTGAGAAGAGGGTGTGAACTGTGAAGACACGGAGAATGGGGGGGAGCAACTTACCCCAGAGCTCTCCTCTTCCCCTCAAAGCCCCACAGAGCATTTTAGCCCCCCTCACTCCCATAGAGCCACACAGGGCTCCTTAGCTCAATACACCCCACAGAGGCCCCCTACCCCCTCATTCACCCCACTGGTACCACTGGCACAGCAGCATTTTTTTCCTCCCACTGACACCAAAGGAGTATTTTTTTATTTCAGAAACACAAGCAATGCAGGGGCATTTTGTCCTTCATAATAATTTCCAAAGGGGAGAGGGGACAGCTTTCCAAAAACTTTATATAATTTATCAACCTATATAGGTCTCTTACTATTTAACCTCACATATAATGTTATTTTCCCCATACAGAGATCCCAATATAGGACACTCTGTACCAAAATTAACTAATACATTATTTTATTGTAACCTATATTCACAAACTAGACTAGAGGCCACCACCTAAAATTGGTGGAGAAAAGATTTATCCACAAAGGGCATAGGGGCTTTTTTTTTTATTTAGAGCGGTTACATTTTGGAAACAGTGGTATCTGCAGTGAATATTGATTCATTCAAAAATCAATTAGATACCTTCATAAGAGATCATAACATACAGGGGTACAGGTACTCTTAAAAGCTAAGACCACTCAGGGACTCATTTACACACATGCACACACTACACACACACAGACACACTACACATACAGACCTGTGTCTTTATTCAACCTCAATTAATATGTACTGTAACTATGTAAAACACATAAATATATGAATAATATAACGAACATTTAAAAACTCTAAAATCCAAACCCTTCTACCCTAACCAAAGCTCCATATGTATGCTGATGTCCAATAATGTTACTATGACTCCAGCTGTGAATTAATTCTCAGTAACTGTATCCAATAAATGTTACTACTTGTACAATTTTTCTCAGTGAGAGCAATGTTTCACGTTGCATGCAATATACAGGTGTCTTTGGAATCCAACGGTTACAGCCACTCCTTGTATTTTTTGAACTTTTGGTAATTGTGTCAACTGAATTTCTTTATTAGATAAACATCTCAATGTCTCTATAAACATCCAAACTTTCCTGTGAATAGATTTGCAAACAAGGATTTATGTATTCCAAAATAGTACAGGGCATAGATGTTGCACAAACGCCCTGCTATTTTTCTCATATACTTTTGCTGATACACCTTGCTTTCCACCAAATTGGAGTGCCTCCGTGTACTAACCCCCTTTCCCAGTCCCACTGGTTTACCTCAGGTATGCCCATTGCTGGTCAGTGGCAGTAATAGTAAAGCCCTCACCTTTATTAGTGGTCAGTGCAGTAATATTATACAGCCCCTTCCTTCACTGGTATATCATATTGACCTTGGAGTTGATATGCCTATTAGACATGTGCACTGCCAAAAAATTTGTTTAGTTTAGTTTAGTTTTGATTCGGATTTGTGTTATTTAGTTTTTCGGGATTCGGGTGTGAAAGTCAATTCGGATTGGGAATTCGGATTCGGACGAAATTTGTTAGCGGTAGTTCGTTCGAACGTTCGTTTCGTTTTCGTTTCTTATTCGTTTCGTTCGCAGCAAAGTGACATTTGAGGGGGGAAAAATGTTTTTCTCCTTCTCTAATGTCACTTTGCTCCAACGAACGAGCGAACGAAACGGAAACGAACATTCGAACGAACTACCGCTAACGAATTTCGGAAACGGAAATTCGGATTCGTTTGCATTCGTTATATCTGTAATTCGGAATTCGGATACATCTGAATGTCCGAATTTCCGAAAATTCGTCCGAATTTCGATTCGGAACGAAACGAATCGCACATGTCTACTATTACTCATTTTCCATAATCTCCTAAATCACCGACAACCATTCCCTAAACATCGGGGATCTTCTGGTTTTCCACAACCATGTTATGTGAGATTTAGACACATTTAAAATGCTTTTAAAGCATTGAAGGCATCTGTCTTCTCCTTCAGGGGCATCAGGTTAAAGTCCTAATGAACAACAAAACAGTGATTTCCCACATTGCAAAACAAGGGGGAACAAGGAGCCTACAATTACTACAGCAGGTGACAGTGGAGATCTTTCACAGGGCACAGAGGTGCATGTGAGGGCCTTGTCAGCTGCCTACATACCGGGGGCAAACTATACAGTAGCAGACAGGTTGAGCAGATGTTTTATCAATCCACACCAAACAAGCGGTCACTCAACAAGAAACATCTGAAGAAGAACATCAAACACTGAGATGTGCCCGACATAGATCACATGGCAATTCCAGAGAATGCTTGTCTACCTTGGTTTATGATCTGGTACAGATGCCAGGAGACTGTAGCACAGGATGCTCTGATTAGCTCATGGAACTTCCACTATGTTTATGTGTTCGCTTCTACTGCCTTGCTCCTCAAGATCAAGATTCAAGATCAAGGGAAAGGATGTGTCAGCCATAGCAATGTAGGGTAGAGGCACAAGAGTTCTGTTGTAGTTTCCCAATTTGTCCTCTAGATGTCACCATAACTGGGAAGGAATGTAAGTGTAGTTCCACTTTTGCAGTCAAATTTGAGAAAACTCCACTATATGTTTGTTATATGTTGTTGTTCACACAGCATACCAGAAAAGGACTATTCATATCCTCATTTCGGAAATGGAAATTCTGATTCGTTTGCATTCGTTATATCTGTAATTCGGAATTCGGATACATCCGAATTTCCAAAAATTCGTCCACGTTTCAGAACTAAACAAATCGCACATGTCTAGCAGCCACATCATGGGTGCCATATGCTAAAACCTCTGCTGGAATAATGTGCCCAGTAGCGAGCTGGAACCCCTCATACACTTTAGTTTAGCATTATCAACTAAATGTGGCAGCCTCTGCAAAGTCCTTGGTTCAGCTATTATCTCCTCAGTTATTTTGATTCATTTAAATTCTTTGTTTCCACCCTTTCACCCTGTGACCTGTTGCTTTGTAGGAATAAGGTGGGTATGGTTCCTTCAGTCTTTATTCACTAGGTAGGAGGGTCCTGTAGGGGCCCAGGTCAACTGACCAGCCCTATGCTGACATTAGATTGCACCAGGAAAAGGATGGATAGCAATTTTCTGTAATTGCTAGTGAATGAACAATAGCATCGGCTGCCTTCCCATTTATATTCTAGAAGAATGCAGAATAATGTTTCTGAATAGTATTGAGTGGTACATACACAGCATTGATCACATTAGGGATTTTATTTTTATGTTGATATTGCATGTTTCCAATTACCACTTCCAAAATGGAAGTCTATGCATTAATGTTCATTGACTGACAACTGAGTCCTATATTTGTGCAATATAAAAATCTGTCCATCTAGCCTAGTTCTTAATAATGGAAAGTGTAATAGAATTAAGTTACATTTACTGATCTAAATCACAGAAGAGGAAATGTCAGTTTTAATCCAGTCCACTTGGTCAAACCCCTTGACCTGCAGGCATGTCACACTCTGCAGACCACTGAGATGAATGTTCCCGGGCATCATCTATGGATCTGGGAGCCTAGTCAGAACTATTCTGGCTTGTTTTATAGCATTACAAACAGCAAGTCATCCGTTCTGACCACACTGTTCTAACAAATGAGTAAGCATATTCAAAGTTGGATAGTCCACTGACTATTGTTGTGTGCTGTTAAATGAGTATCTGTGACTAACTAAGGCATTAGTTATCCACACAGAATTACACATTTAAAGATATAGTAATGATTGTCTATCAATATTAGGTGGAGAATATGTCCAACATAAAGTGAAACCATGCTTTTCATATGCAGGGCAAATCAACATGTTCACTGTAATTTTAGCCACTAGCAGCATATATTTGCCTTCCCATGCTCCCATGTTGTTGCATTTAGCAATCAGAAGCAAAGGAAGGTCTTGTCTAAGCAGACTCTGATGAAGGAGCACAGACCCGAAACATGTAAGTGGAGGTACTCTCTATTTTAATGTACAATCTTGTTCCCCTTTACAGTTGACATCTTGGGAGAAGTTGCAGTGCCAATTTCCATGGTTTGATCCAGTGTTCTCACCAGTGTTTCCATTTCTGCCTTTATATCTTCTGTTCCCAGCTACCTAGTGAGTGTGTTTCCAGCAAACTGCACATGTGAACCAGTTTCCCTAGGAAAAGGATAATTCCTGGTTATACTCCTTGGTCAAGACAGTACTTTTCAACTGCAGTTTTATCATTTTATGTGATAAAAGGTGTTTACCTATTAGGTGTGATCTGTTTGGTTTTCCTTTCTATGTCCAGTTATATGGACTTTAGTTAAACACAGAGCTTACAAGAATAAACAGCTCTGGTACATTTGAAGATTATTAAAAAAAAAACTATCATATCAGCATTGGCAGGCAATATATTTCTCTCAATAGAAAACTCCTTTAAGTGTTGCAATGCTGTAAGCGTTATCATAACCACAGTAACCACCATAGTATGTAAGTATCCATAAAAAATACCTAGGTAGGAAGCTGCCAAAAGCTAGCACATGTGTGCCAGTTCCATAATGGGTGATGCTGGGGATAAGTGTCTTAGCGGGCAATATGTGAAGGAAAGGAGTGCAGAGAGTATAACAGTGTGCTGTTTGTGCGGGAGAGAAGTGCTGAGGGTGTGATAGCAGAGAGTTTGTGCAGGAGAGAGGTGCTGAGGGTGTGATGGCAGACAGTTTGTACAGGAGAGAGGTGATGACGGTGTGATGGCAGGCAGTTTGTGCAGGAGAGAGGTGCTGAGGGTGTGATGGCAGACAGTTTGTGCAGGGGAGAGGTGCTGAGGGTGTGATGGCAGAGAGTTTGTGCAGGAGAGAGGTGCTGATGGTGTGATAACAGAGAGTTTGTGCAGGAGAGAAGTGCTGAGGGTGTGATGGCAGACAGTTTGTGCAGGAGAGAGGTGCTGAGGGTGTGATGGCAGACAGTTTGTGCAGGAGAGAGGTGCTGAAGGTGTGATGGCAGACAGTGCGTTCATAAGAAAAATGCAAAAGGTATGATAGAAGGCAGTATGTGCAGGAGATGAGTGCAAAGGGTATGACAGAAGGCAGCATGTGCAGGAGAGAAGTGTAAAGGCTATGCTATGACGGTGGGAAGTTTATGCAAGATAGGAGTATGTGTCGGAGAAAAGTGCAAAGGGTATGGCCGAGCCCAGTATGTGCAGGAGAGAAGTGCAAAGGGTATGATGGTGGGAAGTTTATGCAGGATAAGAGTGTGGAAGGTATAACAGTGGAGCGTATGTGCAGAAGAAGTGCAAAGGATTTGACGGAAGCAGTATGTATAGGAGAGAATTGCAAAAGGTATGACGGAGAGCAGTACGAGCAGGAGAGTGTGGGGGGTATGATGGCAGACAGTATTTGTGAGAGAGGAGTGCGGTGGGTATGACAGGGAGCAGTATGTACCTGAGAGGAGTGCGGTGGGGATGACAGGGAGCAGTATGTCCCTGAGAGGAGTGCGGTGGGGATGACAGGGAGCAGTATGTCCCTGAGAGGAGTGCGGTGGGGATGACAGGGAGCAGTATGTCCCTGAGAGGAGTGCGGTGGGGATGACAGGGAGCAGTATGTCCCTGAGAGGAGTGCGGTGGGGATGACAGGGAGCAGTATGTCCCTGAGAGGAGTGCGGTGGGGATGACAGGGAGCAGTATGTCCCTGAGAGGAGTGCGGTGGGGATGACAGGGAGCAGTATGTCCCTGAGAGGAGTGCGGTGGGGATGACAGGGAGCAGTATGTCCCTGAGAGGAGTGCGGTGGGGATGACAGGGAGCAGTATGTCCCTGAGAGGAGTGCGGTGGGGATGACAGGGAGCAGTATGTCCCTGAGAGGAGTGCGGTGGGGATGACAGGGAGCAGTATGTCCCTGAGAGGAGTGCGGTGGGGATGACAGGGAGCAGTATGTCCCTGAGAGGAGTGCGGTGGGGATGACAGGGAGCAGTATGTCCCTGAGAGGAGTGCGGTGGGGATGACAGGGAGCAGTATGTCCCTGAGAGGAGTGCGGTGGGGATGACAGGGAGCAGTATGTCCCTGAGAGGAGTGCGGTGGGGATGACAGGGAGCAGTATGTCCCTGAGAGGAGTGCGGTGGGGATGACAGGGAGCAGTATGTCCCTGAGAGGAGTGCGGTGGGGATGACAGGGAGCAGTATGTCCCTGAGAGGAGTGCGGTGGGGATGACAGGGAGCAGTATGTCCCTGAGAGGAGTGCGGTGGGGATGACAGGGAGCAGTATGTCCCTGAGAGGAGTGCGGTGGGGATGACAGGGAGCAGTATGTCCCTGAGAGGAGTGCGGTGGGGATGACAGGGAGCAGTATGTCCCTGAGAGGAGTGCGGTGGGGATGACAGGGAGCAGTATGTCCCTGAGAGGAGTGCGGTGGGGATGACAGGGAGCAGTATGTCCCTGAGAGGAGTGCGGTGGGGATGACAGGGAGCAGTATGTCCCTGAGAGGAGTGCGGTGGGGATGACAGGGAGCAGTATGTCCCTGAGAGGAGTGCGGTGGGGATGACAGGGAGCAGTATGTCCCTGAGAGGAGTGCGGTGGGGATGACAGGGAGCAGTATGTCCCTGAGAGGAGTGCGGTGGGGATGACAGGGAGCAGTATGTCCCTGAGAGGAGTGCGGTGGGGATGACAGGGAGCAGTATGTCCCTGAGAGGAGTGCGGTGGGGATGACAGGGAGCAGTATGTCCCTGAGAGGAGTGCGGTGGGGATGACAGGGAGCAGTATGTCCCTGAGAGGAGTGCGGTGGGGATGACAGGGAGCAGTATGTCCCTGAGAGGAGTGCGGTGGGGATGACAGGGAGCAGTATGTCCCTGAGAGGAGTGCGGTGGGGATGACAGGGAGCAGTATGTCCCTGAGAGGAGTGCGGTGGGGATGACAGGGAGCAGTATGTCCCTGAGAGGAGTGCGGTGGGGATGACAGGGAGCAGTATGTCCCTGAGAGGAGTGCGGTGGGGATGACAGGGAGCAGTATGTCCCTGAGAGGAGTGCGGTGGGGATGACAGGGAGCAGTATGTCCCTGAGAGGAGTGCGGTGGGGATGACAGGGAGCAGTATGTACCCGAGAGGAGTGCGGTGGGTATGACAGCGCACCCAAAGAGAGGAGGTGGTGGAAAGAGAAGACTATGACACTCTTTTCACCACCTAAAAAGCACTGACGAGACAAAGTAGATGTTACCAAGTGCTTATGTTAGTCTGCCTCTTGCCAAGTACACAGTATTCATTTTTCTTACAAAATGATAGAATGATGTGATGTGTTTGGGAGCTTTGTATTTCCTGAAGCAAAAACTGAATAATTATCTCGTCTGTGGAAGAGTGGAAAACAGTAAATGAAAAACAGATTACCAGTTTTCTTATGATGCAGAGTGCTTAAAATAAACTTGCTGCAAACCAACAAACAGATGGGATGTTACTACTTGCTTTTGTACGGTTTGATGCCTTCTCATGGAATTGTTATCTAGACATGCTGTGCTAGTTTTAGTCTCTATTGAAACTTATGGTCATTCCTCAGACTGTGAATATTATTGCCTGGACCAACGTGTGGGCTGTCATTTAAATAACAAATAGTCATCAAACACAAAGTGTTCCTTAACACAAGCATCTCTTTATTGAACTGCACCCCAAGGATCCCACCGATCCCTGTTTTTAGATTGTAAGCTCTCACAGGCAGCGCCCTCCTAACCACCTTGTTTTGAATTGTATTGGAACTAATGTCTTCCTTATATTGTTAAGCGCTGATGGCGCTATATAAATCCTTAATGACCACTGTATATAATGCAGACTACTAAAGTGATTATCAGCATCCAGAGTGGCCCTCTGGATAGCAGATGTGGATACATACACTGAGCCAAGCTGGACTAATAGAAGTTTGAAAATAAATAAAACATTCCTGGAGCTGTGCTTTAATGCTTGTTCAGAATATGTAAATACTTTAATGTGCATAGTCTGGGCACAGGTTCACTAGATCTCCAAAAAAAACAACATTTAAGAGTACTTCTGTTTATCCTGTCCTGACATTTGACTGTAGGGCTGGATATACATCTTTGCAGTGCATTCCCACACAATTTAACATGCATTATATTTGAATGGGCGGCCAGCACACGGGAACAGACCTTTAAACTTTTTTCCAGCACAACACAGATGGTTCAAATCTTGTTACCACAATATAAAAGTGTGAATCCACACTAAAGCTGAACATCAGGCAAGCAGCTAAAATACAAAGTTGTAACATGTTTATAGGTTTTCTGTTTGACTTCTCAAAGGATGACAATCCTGTCGGGATGTACCGATGGCAGTTTTTCGGTATATAGTACCGATATTTTTTTTCTGTACTCGCCGATACCAAATACCAATATTGAAAGTGCCATTAAGAAAGCCCGGCGGCGTGTAATGAATCGCCACCCGGATTCCCGATTAGCAGGGAAGCTGGCCAATCAGGAAGCTGGGCGGCGAGTCATTACCCACCCTCCGGCTTCCTGATTGGCCGGGAAGCCGGCTCCATCATCACCAAGTTATGAGGGAGCATGAGGCCAGTTTCCGGGCCAATCAGAAAGCTGGGCGGCGAGTCATTACCCACCCTCCGGCTTCCTGATTGGCCGGGAAGCCGGCTCCATCATCACCAAGTGATGAGGGAGCATGAGGCCAGTTTCCCGGCCAATCAGAAAGCCGGGCGGCGTATAATGACTCGCCGCCAGGCTTCCCGATACCAGAAGTTCCGGTATCGGGAGCAGTTCCAGTTTCGGGAGCATTGGGGAGAGTACGAGTACACTGGAACTAGTATCGGTATATCCCTAAAATCCTGTTTTGCCAATTTTGCGATTCACAGCCATCTGCAAAGCAAAACAAACGACAAACGCACTCAACAATTTGTTACCAGTTATACAGGAAGGTGCACACGAAATGGGCTTTGAACAGTGGTACAGTAGAAAGGCATCATGGCACACTCACAAACCAGCATGTAAAACAACATGTTTGCCAATGGGATGTGCGGGATCCCTTGTGTGTCTCTGTACCTTTAAGGAGGTGGGGCGTCCTCCTGACAGGCCTGCACCCAATTTGATATCTTCTGCCCCCATCTGCTCCAAGATGGAGACTCTCATAGTTTAGAGTTAGGACCGCACTATAAGAGGTGCCTTGGCGCGGCAGTGCGGCTTACACATCCTTTGCAGAAGACGTGTATCCAAACCTCTGTTATTGTCCTTAGTGGTGAGACAAGTTGTTTTACATGCTGGTTTGTGAGTGTGCCATGATGCCTTTCTACTGTATTACAGCCATCTGCAACGCAGAACATCACACCACACTTTACCCGGTTCAGCGAGCAGCAGCTTTCACCTTCATCTCTCCATCCTTCAGCCTGCCCACTGAATGAGAACTCAGCATCACCACCCCACTCCAATGAGTAGGAAGGTGATCTAGGGAGCAGCAAGGTGATTTCCCGGCTGTGGCTTGCAGAAGTGGTATGTTTTTGAACTGTAGAGCTCTGCCTGCCGTTCCATTGTAATAAAAAATAAATGTTCCAGAAAGCACCAGTGAACTTAAGAGGAAATAGGTCTAGGTCCTAAAATCCTAGGGAACATCTTAGGACCATCTAACAACTCTTCAGTTCACATCACAAAACACAGCCTGTGGTGACACGTGACTATTTTGTAAAACACAGGAACGCCAAAAGTAAACAACTATTAATATAGTGTTTGAAAGATAAAACTAGCTATTGTGAAGGAGATATATGTTTATAGATTATATATTGCACTCGGTTTAGGAGTTATTTTTTCTGCGCATTGAAACAAAGGAGTTCTATATGATGTTTTTTGGAATTAATTGAAGCATTATCTATTACAAGGTGAGAATGGGAATTTGCATATGTCCAGAAGATTCAAAATAACCCCATTCCCCTTGTCCACAGTGTTTCTTCTCTTTACTTCATGTATCTAAGACAATATAAAAAAAAAAAAAAAAAACTACTGAATATATCAGGGCCCTTCCCCCACTCACAGGGAAAAAAAATGGAATTATATATATATATACACACACATACATTTACCTTACCGTCAGCTTCTGTACTGTAGGGGGAAGACCTTACCTTCCTTCTGATAAGATCCTGGAGAATGCTGTGTACCCGAAATGCAGCATTCCCCAGGATCTCACCTAAAGGGTGGTCGTGTCATCCTCACCTAGGCACCAAGGGCTGAAACCCAGGTAAGTTAAGTATGTTTAATAACTTTTTCCCCCTACTATGTTTTTTATATTTGATCTATATCTAAAAAGGCAAACATTTTTTAGTTTTAGAGTGGGGAAGGGTTAGAACCTCTGTTAGGTTTTTATTCCCTCTGCCTTCTGAGATTAACCATCTAATCCATTTGTCCTGGTGACCATTCTTACTGCAAGGTCCATTTTCACATATGCCACTTATCTGTGATTGGTCTTAAGGTGTGGCTTTTAACTGGTTTAGGACTGCCCAGCGTAAATAAACAGCAGCATCCTGAAGCAGTCACACCAAGATCACAGCTGCTGCAGTTTCCAAGGCTGAGAACTGGCCTAACCATAATACTTGCAAAGGGCTGAAGACAAAGCAAAGTCTGTACATAGATATGATACGCGTTTAGAATATCCCACAGTGCCCACCTCTCATTTCCATTGCGTCTTTCTTCAAATGGAGAGATTGCTTTGAGAAAAACAGATTCCAACTATCGTAGACTTGTTGGAAAACAGAAGTATTTTATAATTATGTAAATATTCAAGGATTAGGAGTGCTGAAAAATACAAAGATTTTTCTGTAAGGCCCCGTTCATACCAGGGCGTTTCGTCACATGTTTTTCTGCGCTGAAATGCATGCAAATTAAAATCCCATGTATTCATAAGGGAGCTGTTCACACAAACGTGCCGAATAGCACGTACAAATACGCCTATTGTTTTAAATAGTCCCTGATCTTCTTTTGTGGCACTTATCAGCACTTTTGCTTCATAGACTTCAATAGTAACACGCCGGTCAGCACATTTTTGCTCTTTTTTTTATTAGAGCGTATTGGCAGCTGAGACTGCTTGTCATTGGACAACTGAAAATTAACCTAATATGTGTAAAGTGCGCTTAAATGCTGTCGCCCTGGTATGAAGGGGGTCTGATTAACTTTTTTTCAACGTTGCTGGTGTGCGTGAACACACTGTTATACATTGCACAACGCAAACTTTATTAAACCTGACAATTTAACTCTATGCACAGCAGCACATTGCAAAGCACTGCTTTAAAATGCAACTTTTTTTTCCCACTGCGGTGTTGGTGTGAATTGAATAGGACATGAGTCAAATTAGCGAGTCTTCTAATGGCACTGCGTTGAGCAACACTGCCCATTACGGCTGGTATGAACGAGCCCTAAAAATATAAAAAGCTTAAGTGTGATTATTGTACGACAGTTTTGTGCACAAGTCCTACTTCAATTCCATTGATTCAATTGAAGGAATACTGTTCCTGTATGCAGTTGCCAATCTGTACTCTTCTACGCATAGTACTCGTGTTCTGACTTCAATAGTTCGGATTAAGAAGCCAGGCACAAGCATGTATCAGAAATACTTATAATCATGATATAGCTTCAGTACATTGAGTCACTGACTGATTAAACAAGAATAGATATGACAACATGTAAAAAAGGAGACCAAGTACAGTTGCAATCTTTATTAACAATATTCATAAATGTTCAGTATATCCAGCATGATTGGAGGTCTTATGCAACATTAAACTACTTTTAAGTGTCGATACCAGTTAACAACTGCAGAACACCAATAAGCACTGTAATATTATACACCTCAAGGGTTTAGCAGAGAAAAAAAATAATAAGATTTCTATACCAATAAATTACAGATATTTGTTTTGCTTAAATATTATCTGTGTCCCAAATGCATTACCATATCAATGCTGGTCACAACCCTGTTCCAAACTCAATGTTTACAAGAGGCAATGTGCACATCCTCCACACGCATAAGCAACACCGGGCAACTCCATTGTTGCTGAACACCACTTCCAAAGAAACTGTACATCTGGAATATGCCACCTTAGCAATATCTGCAGTGATGAAGGTCACCCCCCCCACTGGCCTAGCAAGTGCTGCAGTCTGGCAAAATACCCTTTTCTGCCGCAGATGGGTGCATGCAGATCACAACAGTGGCATGCAGGACCACTGTGAATGGAGTCAGGCGCAGAACGCATGCAATTCACACTATGCTGACAGGCAAAATCAACAATCGGTGATGTTACTACAAATACAAGATCTAATAAGGGATACCTGCTTCAACACCATTAAGGTGATCTCGCAGCAGCATGGGCAGGCCAAATCTTTGCGGCTGTAAATTCACGCACAAGACAGGAATCCTGGATGGTGGCAATAACTATGGGAAATAAAACGCTGCCAGGAATTAATGGAGCTAAAGTGTGCTACAGATTTACATATAGATCTTGTAAACTGGAAAAATTAGTACACGTTTGCAAAAAGGTTGTGCAAAACTATTGTATTTACAAAATGGCACAAAAGTGAATTCAACAGTCTATGCACATGCGCACGTCATCCAACTCTTCAACGTAAGGTTCTACGCTATTCACCAGGAAAGATGCCAGCTTCAACGGGGCCACTTTCATGTGTACTAGAATCACGAAAGGTTACAGCGGTGAGCAAATATTGCCCAAGTCCAATCCTGTCGTTAAAGCTGAGAAAGGTTTAAGGCCATTCAAGTTAAAAGGGCAGAATAAAGGAGAGAAAAAAAAAAAACAACACTTTTAGAACCCAAGTTGATTTGACATTTTGCTTTGCTTCTTTGCGAAAAAAACATTTGTCTAACTTCAAAAACGAGAGAGAAGGAAAAAATCTTAAATACAAAAACTTAGTACAGTATGAGGAAATTATTAAGTGACTAGAAGGAAAGCAGACATTAAAATGGTAACACCCAAAGTGTCCTACCAGTAGGAAATAGGCATTATGTACATTTGTCTTTTTGTTTGTCGTTGTTTTCAAGTAAATTTCTTTACATTGCTATACCAGAAACAGGCCTGTTTATCAGTGCATCGGTTTAAACAACTAATCTGATACTAGAGAATTTCATCCTACACTCAAGACAGCAGCTTGCACTACTCTTGCCTGCTAAGCTGTCAGACTGACTATTACTGTACAGGGAGGAGGATCAAAGAATAACAGAAGGTTATAAAGGAAGAGAGATGGGAATGAGGTGGATTTCATGCAGGCAGGCCAGCTCAGCCAGCCAGCTTGCTGGCCACAAGGGAAGGTTTCCTCTGGGGAAGATCCTGTGGAGTAGGAATATGATCCCCTGTAACCTCTGTCTTGTCTGGAGCAGTAGTTGTTGGAAGTTGCTTGTTCTTAATTTTTGCTTTAGCCATGTTGTAGTCACCAGAGTCAAAATATTTTTGCTGGAAAAGAAAAAACAAAAAGACACGTTACTCTTAAATACTGTCATTGCAATTCTAAGAGATTCAAAAAGGAAGGATGATATATAATAAATACACCCAAACCTATCAACCCAAGGGCCCATTTATACATCCAGATTGGATATTGCCATCACTCCACAATGTGTCTGCATTGTACGAGTCATTCATAGAATACAGGCTGTGGTGTGGAATTGGAAGGGTCCTACAGAGCGTTCTCTCAATCCCGATGCTCTCAGATTGGAGAAGAGTGTACAAGGAGAAGTGAGGGTTACAGAGGGGTTAAGGAGCCTGGAATTAAAGCAGAGCTCCAGTTTAAGACAAAGTTATCAAATGGTCAAATGTCTGGAAATAACGCATTCAAAATGACACTAAACTCAGGAGTTAAACCTTAAATACGCATTCAGGTGCCCTAAAAGGTACCCTTTACCCATATCTTCAAAATAACAACACACGCACACACACCTTTAGAAATGTTTAGTAATTACAATCACATACTTCTAGATAATTGCCGGATTTGTATTCTTTGCATACCTTATTTCTCTTTTCTTTCCCAGTCTTCTGATCGTGGCCATGTTTACCAAGGGCAGATTACTAACTCTTCATTTACTTCCTGGATTTCTGGCACATGTGACTAGACAGTACATGTGACCATGCACATCATCTCAGGGGAGGAAAATGCATTTCCCTGAGATTACAGATTAGATTTCCCAGCAGTGCTCTGCTGAACTAAAGGCAATCCCAGTGTGCATTGCTTTGCCAAACTGAAGTCATTTTGCCCTTTCAAAGGAGGAAGTGAAAACTCTGCAAGTGTAAGTATTTCACAATCCCAGCATTTTACACCTGACTGTGGTGGCACTTTTGGGAAATACTAAAACCCAATTTAATCTTCAGTTTAAATCTGCTAAATACATTGTACGTGCATCAAAACAAAAAAAAGTGTTTAATGCCAGTGTTATGTTTTTAAAGCAGCTCCATCCTGAGAAGAAAAGCCTAGCCACTGCCAGCAACTGTAGAGTGGGACCCTTGCTTTGTGTGGAAGCAGTAATTCCATTAGAGATGTGACACACCCCCTACTGAGTTAGACTATAAATCCTACAATCAGGAAAACCCAACTGGCTGTAGAGCTTGGAGTGTCTCAGTGTGTTGGAAGTCTTGAAAGAGATCATTTCTACCCCACAGAAAGCAAGGATCCCACTCTGCTGGCAGGCAACATACTTTTCTACACAGGCTGTGGCCGTTCCCCTAAAGAAAATAAAGAGATGTCACCAGCACACCAGACTGCTTCAAGGATAGTCCATCGTGAATTTATTCAAAACTTATGTCAAATACACAAGCGCTTTCGGGACCACACAGGATCCCTCCATCAGGCATAGCAGTGACGTCACTGCTATTCCTGATGAATAAATCTTGTGTGGTCCCGAAAGCGCTTGTGTATTTGACATAAGTTTTGAATAAATTCACGATGGACTATCCTTGAAGCAGTCTGGTGTGCTGGTGACATCTCTATTTTCTGCAACTGGCGGCGCCATCCGCGGTCATTCCAAGCACCCTTCCCCATATTTGGGATTATGCGGTAAGGAGTGCAACAAACCTCTCTCTTCATATCTTGTTTCCTTAAAGAAACCATCTGTAAGACTTTGCACACATTTGTTATGCACCTGGAATGTATTCGGCTCATTTAAACAGAGTATAATCCAAAAGCATGTATATAGTAGGAGCATAGATTTGAATGCGACACATCTTGTGGCCACCACAGAAGTAAGCGACTTACCCTCCCATAAAGCTTTTCAAGGAGTCTCCCCAGAGTGAAATAATAACAATGAGTTTTCAAGTTGCTTACCCCTTTCTGAAGTCGTTTCCTCAAGAAATCGGAACCTCCTGGCTTAGGACCCAGATGAGGATACCTTGCTTTTAATTTGGCCTCTTCTGCCTTTTCTGGACTTACTACCTTATCATCCACTTCCTAAAAAAGATGAAGAAAACAGAGATTGTATGAACAAAATCAGAAAATGACATTCTCTAATCACTATGAAATTCGGTGGTATCCAGAATCCACCATTGCTCTTAGATGCCATAAGATGTGTCAGGGTGTCCATTAAAAAGCTGCCACAGACATAAGTACATCTACATACTGAGCTGTCCACACAGTTAAAGCAAAATTTATTTTTATATCCCTCCTCCCATGCCAAGGTCCTAGGTGTCATCCCTGACTAGGACCTCACCTTTCTTCACCACATCCAATCACTATCCAAATCCTGCCGCCGTCACCTTCGTAACATCTCAAAAATACGCCCCTTCCTCACCAAAGAAACCGCAAAATTACTCATCCACTCACTTGTGATCTCTCGTCTCGACTATTAAAACTCCCTCCTCATTGGCTACCACTGCACAGGCTCCTCCCCCTTCAGTCTGTCATGAATGCTGCTGCTAGAATCATCCTCCTAACCAACCGCTCAGTGTCTGCCGCCCCTCTCTGCTAATCCCTACACTGGCTTCGACTCACCCAGAGGATAAAATTCTAAATATTAACAATCACTTACAAAGCCATCTACAACTCTGTCCCCGGCTATATCTCAAACCTTGTCTAAAAGTATCACCCTAACAGTCCGCTCTGCTCCTCCCAAGACCTCCTGCTCTATAGCTGCCTCTCATGCTTGCCTTCAGGACTTCTCTAGAGTCTCTCCCATTCTTTGGTACTCCTTACCCCAACCTGTCCGACTACCTCCCATTCCGACTGCCTTTCATTGATCCCTAAAGACATCTCTATAGGGAAGCCTATCCCACATCAACCTAACCACTGAACCATCGCGTTCTCAAACAATTCATCCCCACACAGCTACCTCCTCATGTATCACTATCACCGGCAGGGCCCTCCTTGTCATGAATTGTATTGCAACTGTAATGTCCTCCTTATATTGTAATGTGCAAACTGTTGGCGCTATATAAATCCTGTATAATAATAATACAGAGACAGAATTGCTGGAACTTTGTAAACACGGCCTGCCAAGTCCCCTGTGTCAGGCACGGTACAAGTCAGCTTGTGGAGTCAGGGAGATTAGATGTTTTCTACAGATCTCCATGGATACAGCTGACAAGGCTCTATATTCTACATAATGTTCTCCTCCCTCACATTTTCAAACATCCCATCATTACAGTCCACCCATTCACTTCTGGTGAATAACACAGGGCCGATATTCAAATCTATGAATGCGCCATCTGTGTGGGTCGTGTTATTCAAGACATTTTCTGATTTTACAGCTCTTGGGTACAAACATCCAGAGGAATCCATGTACAATACATGAAAATGCTCATTGCCTGGCTTTTATGAGGACGTTCTGGATTTAATACTTTCTCAGTCATGAACCCTGAACAAGTAGAAGGTCATTTTCGCTGCATCAGTCAAGAGAGCAGAATAGCTTAGCAATAATGACGGGTCATGCGTGGAATGACAAAAGTTTGTGCTATAAAAAGGTAACCTACAAAAGTTTCCCCATGCTCAGCTTCTTTACAATTACAGCCCAACTATGGCAAGCTAGGGACGGGGACGACAACAACATCCAACTTAAACTGGCCATACACTAAGCGAATTTCACACATCCATCCCTCGATCAGCTGACCAAAGGAGCTTAGAACAAACAAAGCCGCCAACCAATCAGCAGTTACCTCTGTTTGGGTATTCTGACAGCGGCCATCAGAATACAAAAGAAGATTCCTCGATCAACACTCATAAGCATAAATGGAGGAATCCCTTATATTTTCTTCATTTAGCTGGCAGGTTGAACAAAGAAAATATTACAGTGTATGGGCAGCTTTGCCGAGAGTGATCAAAATTAACTCATGAATATATCTAAGAAAGCTAAAGGGTTAAAAACGATGACTCCTTTTAATGGGGGACGACAACATAAACATGAAATCACCGCTTTAAAAAAGGCTGCATAGCTGTGATCTCCAGCAGTCTCAATTAACGTGTCTTCAGTCTATGGCTGCCTCCTGAAGCGTGTCCCCAGTCTCCAAAAACTCCTATAGAACCTCTCAAGTCTTTGACCACCTCCTGCAACATGTTAGCTGTCCAACTATTTCTTGTAGTTTGTAGTCACCATCTCCTCCAGTCTCCGATAGCTCACTGTAACATTACATTTACTGATTGTGCGGCCCTGTGGTGAGGGGGGTCACACTTGAAGCCTCTATATCCAGAATGTTTACCACCACAAGATTAGTGTGTTTACCTTTAACAAAAGCTGTTCCTTAGAGCTCAAGATGTGTTCTATGTAACTATGTTCTGCAGCCAAAGAAAAGCAGGTCAAATGCAGCCTCTGTACTGTCATCTACACTGCTCCTTTAAATGGGACTTTGCTGAACTGCGTTTGATGTGCATTTCTAGCACATGTTAAATGCAGGAAAACACTGGTCTACATGAGTGCTCAGACTCCATTCACACATGAGTAGCTGTCCGTGCGTTCTTGTCAAACACGGCATTTTTTATTCCAATGCATGCACAAGTGAAAAACGCAGATTGACATGAAAAGGTTGTCTGACCAGCTTTGTATTCAGTCCAAACACACTTCCATAAGACCTAAAATATGCAGCACAATGCAAAGCAGGTCTAACACAACCTCTGAACGGTCATGTGCAGGGCTTGAAAATTCACTCGTCATCTCATCTGTGACAAGGGGACGCCGGAGCCAGACAAGTAGCTTCCCGGTCAGCCGGGAGCTTCTTGGATGGCTGTTTACATTAAAGCGATTGGGCGTCTCTACCGATCGCTT
>NW_017306323.1:1086146-1099973 GCF_000935625.1 Nanorana parkeri
CCTCTGTCCCCTCTCCTCTTAATTGGCTATTACATAGAGGGCTTCTTAGCCCCCTATGTGATGGAAATAAAGTAAAAAACTATTTTAAAAAAAAGTAGTTACCCAAAAAAAATAAAACAATCTTAAGTCAAATATATATAAAAAAACAAAACAAACAAAAAAATGGTGTGAAAATGGCGATTGCGCCACACGTTACATATCACCGCCGAAGTCAGAGTGAGGGTAATCATTTTAAGGCTATTAATCATGGTTAACACTAAACTGATGAGCAATAAAAGCTTTTAAAGCATCGCCTATGGCCAATTTGGGGTATCATATTTTTTTTGCGATTTTGCGGATGCACGCAATTTTAACGTTTGACATGTTTGGTGTCTATTTACCCAACGTGACCCCGTATTTTTATATTTTACCAAAAATATGGATAAGAATAAATGTTTTTTTTTTACATAACGTAGCAATTTTTTTTTCTTCCAAACTTTACGGTACTTTAATTATATAGTAAAAAAAAAAATTACAAAAAACCCCCAGTGGTGATTAAATACCACCAAAAGAAAACTATCTGTCCCAAAAAAAGGTTAACATAAATTGCAAGTCTATAGTCCGGTCATGCTGACTAGTGACATTTTTGGCTGACTGGTGAGACACCCTAAACATTTTCAAAGCCCTGGTCATGTGTACTGCTCCATTAAAAGCAATGAGAATTTACAAACTCGCTGAATGGAGGGAAAGACAGGGGACGGGCACAACGGGCTCTGACTCTAGAGAGGCAGAGCCAACTGTCAATCAGGCAGCGGGGTGGATCCTGACAATATTGTCTGGACCATCCCGGGTGCAGCGCGGCTCTGAGCTGTCAGCATATAGCAGTCAATAGTCCGCTATATACTGAGTTTTGGGTCACAGGAGGACATTAGTAAATGTTCCTGTCACCCAAAAGAGAACCAATGCCAAAAAAAGGTCTGGTTATAATTTGCTTTTAAAAAAGGAGCATACTACCTGGCTCTGCAAAATGAATTGTATGTTACCTGACAAAAAGGGAGTACATGCGCAGGAAGATGGTGAAATGTTGGGGGCACATAGGCAGTTAATACACATTGTATAAGACGACAGACAGGGAGAAAATCTGATGATTAACCCATCATTGCTCAATAATAAAGAAAATGTTGCCACAGTAATAGACAGCCGGTGTCCATGTGTGTAAAACTCCTCTTCTCCTGTCACCCTCCAGATCCAAATGTTCTCATATTGCTGCAGAAGTAACAGTCAAGTAAACTTGTTTTTCATCTCTATGACTTGTAAGGAGCAGCGGGGACAATAATTTGTGATGTGTGACTCCAGCAGCAATAGAGACGCTGAATTTTGAAGCACACTGCTTTTTGAATGGCTCCTATACTTGGGAGAATTGACCACCATTGTTCTACAGTCAGTCTAGTGATGTTTATCTGCTGTCAGCTCCTGACAAAATCTTAGGATAGTATTCCTGGCACGATACAGACACCAAAATAGACTACAGGGCCTTCCGTCCATTGAGGAAATTCCAACAAGGGTTTGTTAACCAGCAGTGGGACTTAATGAAAGCAGATGCGGGGAGACTGTACAAACTTAAAGTGACACTAAATCTTAAAAATGGATTCAAGTACCTCAACTATTAACAAATATGTATCGTATTTGTGTATCACTCGGCTGTAGATCCTCAAATCATCTCTGAATTGGTGCTGACACTGTCCTACCTTCTGGAGGGGGACTCATTTTGTTCCCAATGGTCCGTGTGTGTGTATTATTATTATATTATTAATTATTATTATTACATAGTATTTATATAGCGCCAACAGTTTGCGCAGCGCTTTACAATCTTAAGGGACCGTAATATACAGGGGTACAGGTACTCCTAGAATAAGATCCTAATAGGTTGGACTTGGACTAATGTCTTTATTCAACCTCAAATACTATGTAACTATGCAATATAAGGAAGACATTACAGTTACAATACAATTCAAGACAAGATGGTAAGGAGGTCCATGTTGGGGTGTGTTGTAAAGAAGCCACCTCGCCAAGATCGCTCCCATAATGGACTACAATCTCAATACAAATTAGTAAACTAAACATGAGATGTTAGTCCATTATGGGAGTGAGCTTGGAGTGGTGGCTACTTCACCACACACCCAGGGATCATGGGGAACAAAAGTAGCTGTAGATCTGGGGATCTACAGCTGAGTGATACACAAATAAGATACATTTTTGTTAAGGTAATGTATTTTTAAGATTCAACTCCTGAGTTTAGTGTCACTTTAATACTGATGGTGTCCAAACTATGAATCAAAAAGGACACCAGAGCTGAAATGAATGCTTACCCACGAGCTACACATATAACATAAAATCTGAAGGAGAATTCTACAACTTGCATTGAATGAAGTAGCTCAGCATGAAAAAGAAAGTTCTACATGGAAAGCTTAACAATATCTACCCAGAACTGGATGATTATGTATGCAGAACAGCTTCCCAGCCTACACATTAGAAGATGACAATATAATAAAGAGGGTGAGGCTGTAATAAACGAGCTGCAGGGACTACATGTAACCTCTTCATTACTGCAGATTAGGTGCGGCTAATGCTCAGCCACTGGGATAATCCAGCGTGTTCTAGAGAGTCAGAGACCACGGCGAGTCAGCTCTCCATTCCAGCATCATCATATGAACACACCACGAGGAAGATTTAATCACCAACCACTGCTGAATCCCCCCAGTCTAATGTTAGACATGATCATCAGTTACCCCGTCTGTACACTTATTTGTGCCCCCCAGTATGTGCAATGCATGAAGAGCAAAATGAAATGCATGTCACACTTCAGCCATGTGCTCACTCTCATATTACTTGGCCTACCCGGCTCATTATATACAGCTGGGGTAATTCAGGGGGCTCCAAGCTTTATTTAAAGGGGAGATATTAAGATTATTAAATCTCAGGTCAAATGTATCACATGAAAAGTGATGCCAGATTCTCAGATACCCCCAAAAGCTGACACTGAGGAAGGGGTACTCTTGACTGTAGAGGGGGCAGGGGCTCAATAGGGGGGTGTGCAGTTGAACCCAGATTTTCAGACAAACCCCACAACAAGATGGTTCAAGATCAGAGCAGGTGTGCCCCTAAAAGTAGAGGGGTGCCCAATAGAGGGTCCCAGGTGGTCAAATGCACTGTACAGAGAAATAAGCCAGAAGCAAAGAGATAGGTGTACCCCTGAGAATACAAGGGGCTGGGGCCCAATAGGGGTGCAGAGGTGCCCAGATTGGCAGATGCCCTCCAAGACAAAATGAACCAGGATCACAGAGGAAGGTGTACCCCTGAGAGTAGAGGGGTCTGGGGGCATACTTATGGGTCCATGAGATCCCAGACAAATGCCCCCCATAAATACAATGATCTAGAATGAGAGAGAAGGTGAGCTGATGAGAGTAGAGGGGCCTGGGCCCAAACACTGGGAGTACAGGGGATCCTAAACTGGCAGATGGTCCCCACAAAGTCATAACGATTCAGAATGAGAGAGAAAGGTGTACCCCTAAGAGTAGAGGGGTCTGGGGTCAATATATGGCGGTGCAGAGGATCCAAGCCTGGCTGATGCCCCCAAAAAGGCAGAGTGAGCTGAGATGACACAAGAGGAAGCTGGGCCCCTGAGAGTAGAGGGCTTCGGGCGGCAGACTCCCTCCAGAGAAAGCCATTATATAGAATTTTCATAGTGAGGTGGGTCTGTAGCCCAGCAGATGGGACTTGGAACCCTCATGAGGTCACAGGGGCCCCCACATGGGCCGGGGCACACCACATTATGACTCATCCTCCGGCACACTCTGGATCTTTCCACAAGAGCGGCCAATGCCTCTGCTTCCCCTCAGCCGGCACGGCTGTGAGCTCACCTTCTGTTCGTCAGTGGAGATCTCCTCCGGCGTCTTACTCTCCAGTTTATCGGCGGACATGGCGGAGAGGATTCGGTGGCCTCAGAACACTGTCTGCCCCCAATCTGCCTACTAACTCCTCCCACACAAAGATGGCCGCGGCACCGGCTACGTCACCCAAAGCTTTACGTCAGTACGCCGGGGGAATCCTCTTCAAGCGTACTCCGCAGGGCTGCTGAGTGACGTCCCAGGCGCAGAGCCTGATGGGAGATGTAGTTCTCGCTGCCTCTAATTAATGAAACGGGATTCGGTTGTGATTGAACCTTGAATATTATTATTCCATTAGTGTTTTGTTGCGTTGACAACAGGTATTACCAAGCCTTGGTCAATGTTTGTCATTAACCCTATCTACTTTCAATGGTTGTGAACCCTATCTACTTTCAATGGTTGTTTTAACCCTATCTACTTTAAAAAACGCTTTGGAAACCTGTGCCAAAACACAGGGTAGCATGCATCCCACCACACTCCAAACTCAATGTAGTCAAATGTGTGATGGCGCCACTTGAATCTAAATATGCAAATAGTCACCCGCACACCAGGCCCAACATGTCAAAACGCCTTTATTTAGACGCTAAGAATTTCCAAATCCTGGCAGTAGTGGACAGCTGTTACATATTTCAAAACGCACAAAGAAAACGCATATTGAGGCATGTGGACGCACCTGCCTACCACAAGAAAATACTGCACCTCCATACACCGCCACGTAGCATTAGCGCACATTCCTGTTCGGTTTTAGGCTTCTGCTAGGGATTTCTGCAGAAAGAACCTACAGATTCTGGCCGCAGGAATCGCGGGTGTGTCTGTACTGCTGCAACCGCTGTCTGTGTCCAGCGAGAAGCATCTCTCCCAATCCGCAGGTAATCGTTACAGGTACAATTATACGTGGGCTGCTGCTGACAGATGTGGCCACTGTCAGCTTGTCATTAAAGTAGATTTAAAGTCTTATTTTTTTTACCTATATCCACTGCTAGCAAGCAGTAGATACATGCAAAAAGTTACCAAATAGGTAAATACTTTCCTCTGTCACCGCCGCTCGCTCCTATCTGCAGCATTCAGCTTCCCCGAACCGCCGTGCAGGAAGATCTGGGCGTGCGCATGAGCAGTGGAGATCATCGGCAGGGAGAAGAGGAGAGACTCAATAGAAGTTAATGCAGGCAGCCGTGAGCGTGCACGCTGCACAGACTCCGTGGGACACTGCAGTCAGCGCTGGATCAGAGACCGGCGCTGAAGGGATTGCTGGAAACTACTTGAACAAAGAAGATGATTGGATCAAGAGGCATCATTTAAGGTAAGGCCCTACAGCAGGATTGGGAAAGGGCAAAACAAATTTGACTGTAATGTCAGTTTAATTATATCTGAACGGACACAGCAGGGATTCCAGCCTCAGGAATCCAGTAGGAGGGGCTCCCGTTCACTGCGATTGGCTGCACAGTGATGAGGTAGTTGACTGTAAGCTTTTGGTTTGTAAACTTCCCCTGCAGGGACACAGGCAGCTCAGATGGAGATCCCCAATTATAAAAGAGTTCTTTATGTATGTGTCCCCACTGGAGAGATCCTGCTCACTTTCTGTCCTGGTGACCACACTATAATGCCTGAAGGAGGGACCCTGAGTGGCCCCAAAACTGCTATGTGACAAGATCTGGGTGTGCAGCAATAAAATGATCACTTCTTGAAGATTTAACCACTGTGTGCTGGTGACATACTTTACTACTTCACACTGTAAGTCCTTACCCAATGGGAACAGAGATTAATAAAAAAAAAAACAACAGACAATCTAATACTCGCTCTATTCAAACATTTTTCACTTGTGTTCTTACTTCTTGCCGGTAGAATGGGCTTCCATTCATCCTACGCTTGCCACCTTTTCTTGAAGCGAAACCCGAACACTCTTGCGACCGCGCTTACATTTTTGGGGGAAAATAAGTCGTAGCTTATTCATTTGTAGATAGTGCCGCCCATTCGTATGTAAATATCACAGTTGAGACTATTTTCAGTGCGGGGCCAGTAGCCCCTGTCTTAATTTTGTTAGCCCCTGTCTGCCTGACATCTTGTGTCCTGCCATGAAACCCAGACACCGCATTCAAAACCCGGACTGTCCGGGTGAATCCTGGACAGGTGGCAACCCTAATTCATCCATTCATTGTGGCCAGACCACTCCCCTGTTATGCTAGCCATTCAAATTCAACAGGAGTCTCGGAGGGAATGGACTATGAGACCCTTTTAATGGACCAAGTGTGTACAGGTGAAACTCGAATAATTAGAATATCGTGCAAAAGTAATTGCAGTAAGTGCTGCAAAAGGGGCCCAAACCAAGTACTGAGTACATATGCATGCTTGTACTTTTCAGAGGTCCGATATTGTTCTATGTACAATCCTTGTTTTATTGATTGCATGTAATAATCTACTTTTTTGAGGTTGTGGATTTGGGGTCTTGGGGTTTTCATGAGCTGTAAGCCATAATCATCACAATTATGACCAATCACGGCTTGAACTATATTGCTTTGCATGTAATGAGTCTATCTCATATATTAGTTTCACCTTTTAAGTTGCATTAGTGAAATAAATGAACTTTGCACGATATTCTAATTATTCGCGTTTCACCTGTATGTCCAGGGTATCTGAGGCTATCATTCATTTTTTTGTTGGTCATTCATCTGGCCCTACGCATCTGTCAATAGAAGGCTCTTAAGGCTGTACTGAGAGTCATTTTAATCTAACAGTGGACTTGGGTGAAGGGAGAGCAATCTCAGTGTATATTAGAGGCCATGAATACCCTCAAACATCTGGAGACTGCTTAGAAATGGTCCCCCTTACCTGAGACTCTGGCGAAAATTTTCTCAACCAGATCTAAACTCCTCTCTCTTCTGAAATTTTCTGCACAGACCTATACGAAGACGTTGGCACTGAGACATTATGTATATGGCAATAAATGTGGCAAACTTTTAGCTAGAACCTTGCACCTCGGTGACCACCATACATCTATACCACAGATGAAATCTTCCATGGATTGCATGGTGCATACGGCTGAGGAGATCCAGTGGACTTTTGTTGAGTTTTATGTGTGCCGTTATAATATCCCTACCCTCTATCCAACATTCTCAGAGTTGGATCTTGAGGATAGCATTGCTACATATGTTAGAGATAAGCCACCTCCAGTTTTAGAGGAGACCACTACACAGGCTCTGGAAGAACCCATTACTGCAGACGAACTGTCGGCCATACTCAAATCGGTCCCCACTGGTAAGAGTCCTGGCCCAGACAGATTCACAGCCTTGGAAGAGTAATTTCCTAGCCATGCTCTGGAAGCCCATATCTCCCTGATCCCAAAACAAGATAAAGATTATACACATTGCTCCAATTATCACCCCATCTCAATTTGGACCTAAAATTATTTGCCATATAGCTAGTTTACAGACTTTAGCCGCTTCTCCCCCGACTTGTTAATCCTGATCAGGTGGACTTTGTTCAGGGTAGTAAGGTTAGGGACAATACCATCAAAACCCTTCTACTGATGGAACATGACCAGGCTTTGAATGTTCTGAGGTGTCTCCTGTCTGTAGGCAAAGAAAAGGCATGCGACAGGGTGAGTTGGCCATTCTTCCTGTATACTTTACTGCAAATATGTTTAGGCCCTAATATAATGTGGAATGTTATGGCCCTTTACTCCTCTCCCTCCGCGTGAGTTCGCATTATTGGATCCCTTTCCCCCTTGTTTACCATCTCTAAGGGCACAAGGCAGGGGTGTCCATTGTCCCCTTATTTGTACGTCCTGACAATGGAACACTTGACAGTTGCCCTCAGAACTAACTTCTGGACTATCCATTGGACATCATAGTACTAAGTTGGCCTCCTTGCCCTCCCCCGATAATACAGGCGGTTTGTTGCACTCAGTAATTTCAAAGTCAACTATTCGTAGTCCGAAATTCTCAACGTATCTCTGAGTCCACAGGTTGAGCAATTGCAAAACAATTTTGCATTCCGAGTTTGCTGTGCCTCCTTGAGATATCTTGTGATTTCTACACCCTGAATGGTCTCTTTTCTTTGAATTTTGAAGCCTTGCTTCAGAGGATGACGGAGGTACTTGATGATTGTGATAGAAAACGCCCGATCAATGTCCTGAAAATGTGCTTAGTGCAACATTTTCTGTACTTATTCCATACAATCCATATCTCCCTTCCTAGAGCCTTCCTTCAGAAGGTACAGAGCTTTTTTACTAAATTTGTTTGGGACTCTGTTCGATCATTCTTCAAATAGAAACTTTATCATTGCCTAACTGTAGTGGGGGAGAACGTTTTGGGACCACGCAGGGTCCCTTCATCAGGGCAAAGATGTGACTTGTTATGGTCACACCTTTGCCCTGATAAAGGGACCCTGCGTGGTCCCGAAATGTTGGATTGGATTATGAGATATGTGTGACGCTTAGTCCAAATAAATTGAAATTTTTTTAATTTCATTTGCTGAGTGATGGTGATTTCTATCCTTCGATAACAAACTAAAACATTTTATTATATGTTGTAAAGTAACGCATATCTGCTTGTTAAATCATTCTTTCTTTTTTTTTCTTTAAATAACCAACTGCGTTTGGATCTGTGTGTATATATTAGTACTGTTGGGTAATGTAAGCAATTGGCTCATAATTATAGGGCGTTATCATTGTGTTGGTTTTCTTGGTTGAATTTGCTTAACCAGAAAGGTATGATCTGACATTGTTGTAAAAACAGAATTTTAGGCAATCTGTAGCAAACTACATTATAGCTACCGCCCTCTTCATTATTCATCAGAAGCTATGTGTATTACAAAACTTGCTACAGCATGTCTATGGGACTAAACTGCTTCCTAGATGGATTTGTAAACACTTTGGAGTTTGTGCACATTGTATACAGAATGTCACCGCTTTATCACAAACAGAGACAGTATTTGTTAAGGAATGCCTAAAGCTACACTTCAGACAAGAAAATCCCTAACACAGTTCTAGTTAGCTCCATAAATATTTGGACACTGATAAAGTGCCCCTCCCTTTTAGATTGTAAGCCCTCACGGGCAGGGCCCTCACCATCTTGTCTTAGTTTTTCTTTAAAAGTTTTTTATTCCTCGTTTTCAAATGGGTCCCCGCAGCTCTCTTCCCCCCGCTTCCTGCACGGGTGCCTCCATTGGCTAATGGAGGCACCCCTGCTCACTCGTGCCCGCAGTGGCTGTGTGGGTCCATAGACACACACAACCCTGTGGCAGGCCACACGCCCAAGAGTTTGATGGCAGAAAGATATTTTCCAACCCCGATGTAAATACCCTCATGTTAAAGGAGAACTATGGGGGTCAGTGTTTTTCCCCATAGTTCTCCTAACGGGTCACGGGAGGACATAAACAAGCGTCCTCCTGTGACCCAAAGCTCAGTATATCGCAAGCTACAGCTCGCGGTATACTGAGACCGCCGCAGCCGGGATGGATCTCAACATTATTGTCGAGATCCACCCAGCTGCGTGATTGACAGCTGGCTCTGCCCTCTCCCTCATCTGTTCCGCCAGTCAGCGCTGGAGGCCCTGCAGGGAGCCGTGAGTGACAGTCATGGCTCTCTACAGGGACATAATCGAGATGTGAGCGAGCGATGGTATGTGTTCGCTCACTTCCCGATCTATTGAGCCGACCTGTGACAGTTTCATTGTCACACATCGGCTCGAACTATGAGGATGAGTGAAAATCACTCACCTCATAGTTCTCCTTTAAGGCTGACAGTCTGTACTTTTAAACAAACTTCATTATATAACTGATGGCTCCTCAGCACCTCCCCCCTCTTCCCCCGCAACAAGGAAGTTTGAAGAACGGAGGATTGCTTTGAGACCGGCGGCGGGGACGAGCGTCAATGACAGGTAAGTGTGGGGGGACTGGGGAAGAAAAAGGTACAGGGCCGTTTTTACCCTGATGCAGAGGATGCATTAAGGTAAAAAAATGTCCGGACCTTAGTACTACTTTAAGTTATATAATGAATTTTGGCTAAAAGTACAGACTGTCAGCCTTAACACAAGGGTATTTACATTCCAGTTGGAAAATGGTTTAGGAACAACAGCACTTTTTGCATGTAACCCTGATATGCTGTTGTTCCTTGGCTAGGTGTTGGCAGTTCCCCTATTATTTGTTTAACAATCAAGGATATAGGTTTGCAGTTGATTACAACTGTGGAATGTGCATTTAGAACCTGTTGATATGAATTCTTAATATGAGGACCAAGGAGATGTCAATGCAAGTAAAGCAGGCCATCATTAGGTTGAGAAATCCAATCTCATCAGAGAGATAGCAGAAACATTAGTAGTGGCCAAATCAAGAATTTGACACATGACATGCTTAACAATGAATAGATTGATGGACACAACAACACCAAAATACTTGAATGACCAGGAAAACGATTGTGCTGGATGATGGTAGAATTCTTTCCATTTGAAGATAACCGCTTTAGAACACCTAGCCAAATCAAGAATTCTCTCCAGGAGGTAAGTAAATCATTGTCAAAGCCTACAATCAAATGAAGACTTCATAAGAGTAAATACAGAGGACTTACCATAGGGTGCAACCACTGGTAAGGCGCAATAATAGGAAGGTCC
Source organism: Nanorana parkeri (assembly GCF_000935625.1). NCBI lineage: Eukaryota > Metazoa > Chordata > Amphibia > Anura > Dicroglossidae > Nanorana > Nanorana parkeri. The sequence goes on from NW_017306323.1 coordinate 1,096,678, forward strand.
AATTAAACTTTGCCAGAAAACATCTTAAGAAACCTGCCTGGTTCCAGAAGAATAGTCTTTTCTTTGGACTAATACAATCAACATATACTAGAATATGGATGATGATAAGAAGCATAAAATAATCTGTCAAACGTGGTGTACGGGCATGGACATGTATGACTGCCAATTTAATTCAGTCACTGGTGTTTATTGATATGACTGCTGACAGGGTGAGTTCTGAGATATATAGATTTATACTATTTATTGATCTATACTATTTGCATAGCTTCAGCCAAATGCTGCAAAACTAATAGGATGGCTCTTTCCAGTACAGATGGATAATGACCCAAATCATACTGAAAAAGCAACCCAAGAGCATTTAAATACAAACAAGTGGAATATTCTTTAATAGCCAAGTCAGTTCCCTCACCATAATTCATTTGAACATAGATGAAGACAAAACTGAAGGTAGAAATAACAACAAACAAGCAGCAACTGAAGACAATTGCGGTAAAGGCCTGACGAAGCATTACTAGGGAGGAAACTCAGAATTTGATTATGTCCCAGACTTCCGGCAGTCATTGAATGCAAAGGATTTTTAACAAAGTAATAAAATGATCATTATATTTAGGATAATGTTATTTTGTCCAGTTACTTTGAGTTCCTGAAGACATATGGTAGGGGGGTTATGCATAAAAATAGCTATTATTTCTAAATGGCTCATTTAGCTATAATTTTGCTAAACTCCTTGAATTAAAGCTGAATGTTCACACTTAAATTACATCTTGATTGCTTCATTTTACATCCATTGTGATGGCATACAGAGTCAAAGTTATTAAAACTGTCACTATATATAAAAGATCTATACTACCGTATTTACTCAGTGCAGCAAGGAGTTGTATACCAGAAATGTGGAAGCAGGACAAGGCCCCTTTGGTGCCACAGTGGCTCAACAGAGTCAGCGAGGTTGAATGCGTGGAACTTCTGATTTCCTCTGACAAAGGTATGCATGACAAATACTGGAAACATGGTTTTATTGGAAGGAATTCACATCCTCTCCCGAGTACAATGGCCTTATGCGTGATCTACCCACTTAGGACCTTTGGTTATCTTATGTCCCTACTCGGGGTGGGGAGGGGCTACCCGCTTTTCTCCAACCTGCCTCTTGTTCATCTTTGTTCTCCCTTTTCTGGGACTTGGTCCTGGTTTCAGTTTCTGGGCATGTATTAGGGAATGAAAGTTTAATCCAACGCTTTAAATATGGGCTTGCTCTAATACGAAATGTCCACATCGTTACATTCGTTGTCACAATGTTGACTTTATGGATTACACTTGCACCATACTTGCCTGCCTTCCCTGTTTTGTTACAAGTACTGCTCAAGAGGTCATGTTGTGAGATTTATTTATTTTTTCTAGGTCCATAGGTTTGTAGTCACCGCTGAGCCACTAACAAGCCTTCAAAAGGAGTGTGTCCTTTGTCTTGGTGGCCTGTGTTTGTGTATATCAATCCAGATTGGAGGCAGTAATTCAATTTTCCAGATTCACCTGAGAAAGTGAACCTGTGGTTGAGCAGCACCAGTAGACATAAGACTGAGGGGGTTTGCATATTAGTTAATTTGTGTATCGCAGATTAGTGTATATGAAAAAGAGACTAAAAAGCAACTCAGCCTGAACATGTGTTGAGGGAAAAGTGGTTTGCTTTTGAGATGTATTGACTGTGCATTGCAATTGACTTGTATAAATAATAATCAGCATTATATTGCAAAAGCAGCAATAACCCTGAACACAGGCCCCCCATATAATCCAATAAAAACTCCAACACCGTGCTCCAGATACTTCAGAAATGATTCACCAACACATCAGAAGCAAAACTTAAACATGTATGAATACTGGCCCTTCAGTCCGGCAGGCACACACTAATTATTCTAGGTGTCCAGTTTAGATCTAGTTACCAACCCTCCCAGCTTCAGAAAGAGATGTAATATTGTTCATAGCCAATATTTAGAGATCTAAGCAGCTTTGCCATTAAAAGCAATGGAAGAGTATTCCGTCTAGCTGCAGCCGCCGATATTAGATCACTGTGATTCACTCACAGCAAACACAGAAAGGGGAGAACATTTAGAGGTGTTTGTGACATTTCCTTATGGACTTCAGCTATTGGGTATATGGTCTGTAAACTCCCAGCGGTGTAATAGGGGTTTTCCTTTGTATGTGGCTCCACCTTAATAATAGCAAAGTAATGCATTGTCTTGTAAGAGCCTAGTGAGTTTACTGGAAATTAAACATGTTTATGCAAGGATGACCTAGCCGGTATATTACATGTCTAGCACCTAAGGCATTGTAGTCTTATTGTGGTATAATATGCAGCACTGAACAGAAGTTTTGAAAAACCAATAGGGTATTGTAAGACGTCATTATTAATTGTATCTCACTTTACTGTAGTTAAATAAAAAGGATAGAATGTAATAGTCTGCGATGGGTCACTACATGATTTGAAAGGACCATGGCTTTACAGTCACCAGAAGAACTGAAACCCCAACAGAGACGTCTGCATAGCAGTCCTGAAGAGACCTAGAGAAACTCTGGCTAGAATATACTCATTTTAGGTGACCCTCAATTTACTTAAAACTGTTTGATAAATGGCGGAGTCTTAAAGTAAACCTAATCACAAACATCTACAATTAAAACTAAGCATAATTAGCAAGGAGGTTGCCATCAGTGAGAAATGCATGCTAGAACATTCAGTAGATCCAGGCAACTTGTTATTTGCTGTAAAAGTTGGACTTGGCCCTTTCCTGCTCCCAATGGGCCTTTTAATGTGAAGGCTGAGGTGACAGCAGACAGGAGACAGACAAGCTTGACTATTAATGGACGTTAAAGGATAAATGCAATTCAAAACAAAGTGCACTAATCCTTTTTGCCCCCTTCCCTGAGCTTGCCTAATCCACCATCCTTTCCTGACCTGACCTTATCCACCATCCCTTTCCTGACCTAACCTTATCCACCATCCCTTTCCTGACCTGACCTTATCCACCATCCCTTTCCTGACCTAACCTTATCCACCATCCCTTTCCTGACCTAACCTTATCCACCATCCCTTTCCTGACCTAACCATATCCATCATCCCTTTCCTGACCTTACCTTATCCACCATCCCTTTCCAGACCTAACCATATCCACCATCCCTTTCCTGACCTGACCAAACCTTATCCACCATCCCTTTCCTGACCTAACCTTATCCACCATCCCTTTCCTGACCTAACCTTATCCACCATCCCTTTCCTGACCTAACCTTATCCACCATCCCTTTCCTGACCT
>NW_017306323.1:1100005-1101147 GCF_000935625.1 Nanorana parkeri
CTTTCCTGACCTAACCATATCCAACATCCCTTTCCTGACATAACCTTATCCACCATCCCTTTGCTGACCTAACCTTATCCACCATCCCTTTCCTGACCTAACCATATCCCACATCCCTTTCCTAACCTAACCTTATCCACCATCCCTTCCCTGACCTAACCTTATCCACCACCCCTTTCCTGACCTGACCTAACCTAACCTTATCCACCATCCCTTCCCTGACCTAACCTTATCCACCACCCCTTTCCTGACCTGACCTAACCTAACCTTATCCACCATCCCTTCCCTGACCTAACCTTATCCACCACCCCTTTCCTGACCTGACCTAACCTAACCTTATCCACCATCCCTTCCCTGACCTAACCTTATCCACCACCCCTTTCCTGACCTGACCTAACCTAACCTTATCCACCATCCCTTCCCTGACCTAACCTTATCCACCACCCCTTTCCTGACCTGACCTAACCTAACCTTATCCACCATCCCTTCCCTGACCTAACCTTATCCACCACCCCTTTCCTGACCTGACCTAACCTAACCTTATCCACCATCCCTTCCCTGACCTAACCTTATCCACCACCCCTTTCCTGACCTGACCTAACCTAACCTTATCCACCATCCCTTCCCTGACCTAACCTTATCCACCACCCCTTTCCTGACCTGACCTAACCTAACCTTATCCACCATCCCTTCCCTGACCTAACCTTATCCACCACCCCTTTCCTGACCTGACCTAACCTAACCTTATCCACCATCCCTTCCCTGACCTAACCTTATCCACCACCCCTTTCCTGACCTGACCTAACCTAACCTTATCCACCATCCCTTCCCTGACCTAACCTTATCCACCACCCCTTTCCTGACCTGACCTAACCTAACCTTATCCACCATCCCTTCCCTGACCTAACCTTATCCACCACCCCTTTCCTGACCTGACCTAACCTAACCTTATCCACCATCCCTTCCCTGACCTAACCTTATCCACCACCCCTTTCCTGACCTGACCTAACCTAACCTTATCCACCATCCCTTCCCTGACCTAACCTTATCCACCATCCCTTCCCTGACCTAACCTTATTCACCATCCCTTTCCTGACCTGACCTAACCTAACCTTATCCACCATCCCTTTCCTGACCTAACC
>NW_017306323.1:1102941-1124839 GCF_000935625.1 Nanorana parkeri
CTAACCTTATCCACCATCCCTTTCCTGACCTAACCATATCCTGCATCCCTTTCCTGACCTAACCTTATCCACCATCACTTTCCTGACCTAACCATATCCACCATCCCTTTCCTGACCTAACCTTGTCCACCATCCCTTTCCTGACCTAACCATATCCACCATCCCTTTCCTGACCTAACCTTATCCACCATCCCTTTCTTGACCCAACCTTATCCACCATCCCTTTCTTGACCCAACCTTATCCACCATCCCTTTCCTGACCCAACCTTATCCACCATCCCTTTCCTGACCCAACCTAATTTACCATCACTTTCCTGACCCAACCTAATTGACCATCCCTTTCCTGACCCAACCTAATTTACCATCCCTTTCCTGACCCAACCTAATTTACCATCCCTTTCCTGACCCAACCTAATTTACCATCCCTTTCCTGACCCAACCTAACCCACCATCCCTTTCCTGACAACCATATCCACCATCCCTTTCCTGACCTAACCTTATCCGCCATCCCTTTCTTGACCCAACCTTATCCACCATCCCTTTCTTGACCCAACCTTATCCACCATCCCTTTCCTGACCCAACCTTATCCACCATCCCTTTCCTGACCCAACCTAATTTACCATCCCTTTCCTGACCCAACCTAATTTACCATCCCTTTCCTGACCCAACCTAACCCACCATCCCTTTCCTGACCTAACCCACCATCCCTTTCCTGACCTAACAACCCACCATCCCTTTCCTGACCTAACCCACCATCCCTTTCCTGACCTAACCCACCATCCCTTTCCTGACCTAACCCAATTCAATCCAATCCATCATCCCTTTCCTGACCTAACCTAATCCACCATCCCTTTCCTGACCTAACCTAATCCACCATCCCTTTCCTGACCTAACCTAATCCACCATCCCTTTCCTGACCTAACCTTATCCACCATCCCTTTCCTGACCTAACCTTATCCACCATCCCTTTCCTGACCTAACCTTATCCACCATCCCTTTCCTGACCTAACCTTATCCACCATCCCTTTCCTGACCTAACCTTATCCACCATCCCTTTCCTGACCTAACCTTATCCACCATCCCTTTCCTGACCTAACCTTATCCACCATCCCTTTCCTGACCTAACCTTATCCACCATCCCTTTCCTGACCTAACCTTATCCACCATCCCTTTCCTGACCTAACCTTATCCACCATCCCTTTCCTGACCTAACCTTATCCACCATCCCTTTCCTGACCTAACCTTATCCACCATCCCTTTCCTGACCTAACCTTATCCACCATCCCTTTCCTGACCTAACCTTATCCACCATCCCTTTCCTGACCTAACCTTATCCACCATCCCTTTCCTGACCTAACCTTATCCACCATCCCTTTCCTGACCTAACCTTATCCACCATCCCTTTCCTGACCTAACCTTATCCACCATCCCTTTCCTGACCTAACCTTATCCACCATCCCTTTCCTGACCTAACCTTATCCACCATCCCTTTCCTGACCTAACCTTATCCACCATCCCTTTCCTGACCTAACCTTATCCACCATCCCTTTCCTGACCTAACCTTATCCACCATCCCTTTCCTGACCTAACCTTATCCACCATCCCTTTCCTGACCTAACCTTATCCACCATCCCTTTCCTGACCTAACCTTATCCACCATCCCTTTCCTGACCTAACCTTATCCACCATCCCTTTCCTGACCTAACCTTATCCACCATCCCTTTCCTGACCTAACCTTATCCACCATCCCTTTCCTGACCTAACCTTATCCACCATCCCTTTCCTGACCTAACCTTATCCACCATCCCTTTCCTGACCTAACCTTATCCACCATCCCTTTCCTGACCTAACCTTATCCACCATCCCTTTCCTGACCTAACCTTATCCACCATCCCTTTCCTGACCTAACCTTATCCACCATCCCTTTCCTGACCTAACCTTATCCACCATCCCTTTCCTGACCTAACCTAATCCACCATGCATTTCCTGACCTAACCTAAGATACATACCACATAATTACCTCAGTCCAACAACTGTGGCCTCCACTGTTTATTTACAGCCTGCACTGCAAATCTTCAGTCTCAGATGGTGCACTATTCTCCCATAGACTTTCTAGGGGGCCGTCTTAAACTTGCCACATGGCCCCTATAGAAGTCTGTGGGGCTGTAATGCACAGGCGTGGCCAGGACACTTAAGACTTGTGGCGCTGAATTGTAAACAAACAGCGGAGACCACTGCACTGAGCTAAGTATGGGAGGGTGGGTTGGGTTGGGTTAGGGAAGGGGGAGCTACATGAATACATTAACTTTTTTGTTTTAAAGTTCACTCATCCTTTAAGATTTTGGTGCATCTTATGCTTGCCACCCAGGTTTGTGACAGGTTTGCTATATCTGAAGGGGACACTGGTATAAGAGCCGTGTGCAAGGTGAAAGAGTCTTCACCATTCCTGTTGGATTTTTAAATTCATCTTACATTACAGAAAACATAACTGGAGTAGGAGAGAAGGAAAGTCCAGGACGAATCTAATGAGTAGTCATTGACAAGTATCAGATAAACCGGCCGACAACCTGTTTAATGCGACTCCCATCAGGCTCCTAAAAGAGTAGCTAAAAAGAGTCCTTACTGGTGAGGATGGATCACAAATGTATCATGATCTTTCCACTGCATATTGCTGGTGACATCTATCATACAGGGAGGATAATGGTATCATAAAAGGAGTGTATAACTTAAGCTGGTAGATGAAAGTAGTCACTCGCACTCCATGATATTAAAGTCAATGCTGTTTATTGACTGAGATAACACACATCTCCTTAGCGACGTTTCAAGATCATGCGGTCCCGTCCTCAGGCAAACAGAGAGTGGATTGACAGCTGGCTCTGCCTATCTAGAGGCAGAGCCAGCTGTGCCCACCCTATCCCTATGACTCTGTTTGCCTGAGGACGGGACCGCATGGTCTCGAAACGTCACTAAGGAGATGTGTGTTATCAGTCAATAAACAGCATTGACTTTAATATCATGGAGTGCGAGTGACTACTTTCATCTATCTACATTTCACGGAGGCATCCGTTGTCACTACCGCACCCACCCAGTTGGATTTGGGTTTTTGCCCTGTCAGGAGTGCAATGGGACATGAGGATTAAGTTATAACTTAAGCTGGACTATTAAAGGAGAACAATGGTGTTAAGGCTTTTCCCCATAGTTCTCCTTAGGGTAACGGGAAACACAAAGTAGCATCCTCCCATCACCCTAAGCTCAGTATACCGCGAGCTACTGCTCGCGGTATACTGAGACGCTGCAGCGGATCCCGACAATTATGTCTGGATCTGCCCAGCTGCACGAGTGACAGCTGGCTCTGCCTATCTAGAGGCTGATCCAGCTGTACCCGCCCCCTCCCGATCCGCCAGCCAGCTCTGGCGGATAAGAGCGGGGAGGGGGGAATCCAGCCCCTCCCCTGTCACGGCAGAGAGCTGTGACAGGATCGAGAGGTGAGCGAACGCCGGTAAGTGTTCGCTCACCTCCCGATCTACTGAGCCGACCTGCTACAGTTTCATTGTCACAGGTCGGTTAGAACTAAGAGGTGAGTGAAAAGCACTCACCTCATAGTTCTCCTTTAATAACGAATTCTCCCAAACTACAGAATAGGCCCATTTTACAAAGTCTAATGACGCTGAAAGAACTCTCACACTGAATTAAAGATTTGTATATATTTTTAGATTTCAATATTACTGTCAAAAATACATAGGATGATTTTACAGGCCTTGTGCTACATTAGAACACAGACAAACAATCACTGTGTAGTAACTGAAACATTAAATATTAAATAAACAAAATAAAAATAAAATATGTGTAAACACTAAACTAACAGGAAGAATTGCTAATGCAGCACACACCTAATCAAGATGTATTATAGTAGAAAAAAAAAATGGATTAGGACTTTCTGTTCATTTCCAGTCTACATGAAATACACAGAACATACTGAAGAAAATCTCGGGAGCTGGTCCATGTCTTTCGTCATGTTCAGTCACACCAAAGTCTCTGTTCAATATGTAATCAAGCCTTTTCTTTCTTTTACTCTAGCCAATGGTCTTCTTGGCCGAGAGCTCAGCATCTGGGTGAAAACTGAGGGTTTGTTGGAGTTTCTATGTAAGATTTCAGTTCATATGCTGCCCCGCTATCAACTTCCATGGACTTCCGAGAGAAGAGAAGCCGCACATCTCTGTAGAGGTAGATCTTTCCCGACTTAGAACTCTGAAACCTGAATGGCAAATGGAAAAATAGAATCAGCGGGCAATTGGCTGGGAAGAAATGAGGCTTAAGGGAATCTGCCCACCTGTGACAGTAAACTGCATGTGATCATTTCATTGGAAATGGCTAAATCTAAAAACGATTGAAAATAACCGATACTTGATGAGATCACTTGACCAAGTGACCCTTAATTCAAAATAGCAAAGCTAATCTATCAAAGTAGCAACTTCAAAACAAATCATCAAGTAGGAATCTGAGGAGTCTTTGTGACTTCCAGGACCTCTGTGGTTACAGCCATAGCGGTCAAAATTAAGGATACAACACATGGAAATTAAAGTGACACTAAACTCAGAAATTAAATCTTAAAAATACATTCAAGTACCTTAACTATTAATAAAAATGTATCTTATTTGTGTATCACTCGGCTGTAGAGCCTCAAATCATCTTTGAATTGGTGCTGACACTGTCCTTCCTTCTGGAGGGTGGCTACTTTTCTTCCCCATGGTCCCTGTGTGTTGTTGTGAATTAGTCAGCGCTCCAAGCTCACTCTCGTTATGGACTCAAATCTTACATTTAGTTTACCAATATGTATTGAGATTATAGTCCATCACAGGAGCTAGCTTGGAGCGGTGGTTACTTTACAACACACACAGGGAACATGGGGAACAAAAAAGTGCCCACCCTCCAGAAGGACAGTGTTGGCACCAATTCAGAGATGATTTGAGGATGTACATCCGAGTGATACACAAATGAGATACATTTTCGCTAATAGTTAAGGTATCTGAATGCATTTTTTAGGATTTGACTGCAGAGTTTAGTGTCATTTTAAAAACCTGACTGACATCCAACACCCTTTTTACACTCTTCACAACATTGTATTGCTGTAGGTTATGATTTTCAACTAATATTTACTTGGAAAGGTTTTAAAAAAAATCCCAAAGATGTCGGAGATTATGTCCCAGGCTTATAGAGATATGAAAAACTAACAGCGCTCCAGAGTAGGCTTGGAAGCTTACGAGCCAATTGACTCAACTCCTGCACTTACCAGCGACAAACCCTTACTGTTTTATAACTGCGACTGATAGTAACTGGTATAGCGCTTTCACAAAGATGTACTGCAATCCATAAATAAGGGAAATACCTCAGGTGGATGAGGTAACGTAATGTCTGCTCTTCTGTCTTCATGTTGTTTTCAGGGTATGTCCCCTTCTTATCACGATTTACAGGAACAGAAAATGTTCTTTGTCTGAGGAATGTCTGGTGATTGGCTGGCATGTCTTGCAAGTCATATTTCACCACAAACATCTTCACCACAGTCTTGTTTGGATTAAATAAGGTCTGAAACGCAAAACAAATACAATTGGAGAGTTGAGGATTTCTTTCAGAAATGTACATAATGTATAGAAACTTATAGCAACCAACCCCAAGACAGATTCTTATTCCTTTAGCACTAACATTTCATTGACTGAAACAGCTTACAGCAGATCTCTGATCTTTGCATTCCTATTTACTCTGAAGGTGTACAAAGCCTAACACAAGTATTCAAACTCCTGATTCAATTCATTCATAAAAAGAAAAAATACTAAGGGCAGGCTTTTTTATTGTTTACCGTGTTCTGTTAAATTGTTATTTTAAATCACGGAAACTCAGAATAAATCTTTACACACTGCATGAGAATAGTATTGTGCATTCTTCCAGGCAGATTTGTGGCTGGTAGTTAGGTTAGACAAACGATGCTTCTGCACTTCACATAGTCCCAGGTTCCTAGTTTGATTAGACACATTGGGACCTTACAGCACATCTTTTGATCCTGTAGATGATTCAATTTTAATTTGCGCTGTCTTGCGTTGTTTAATAGTTAACGTTTTTTCCCCCATTTCCATTTTATAAAAACACAGCCTTCCATTGCTGTGGTCCTAAAAATTCTAGATGCTTAGCTTTTATATTGATCCAATGACTTCATCTCATTCTGAGTCACTGTACATGTGTGTTTAGCCATGACTTCCAGGCCAGTGACTCCAAGTACTGAGAAGGGCAGCAATTTGCAGCCTAAAATGTAGTTCTTTCAGCTCAGGTTTTCTTTATCACAATGGTAAACCCTTGCTAACAAATCGCAGTCCCAACTTCACCTCATGGTATGGTGTTTTTCTGAGGTGCCCACACTTTAAATTTATCATTGTTATTTATATAGCGTCATCAATTTACGCTGCACATAGTTGCACATCCACCTCAGTCCCTGCACTCCGGGAGCTTACAATCTAAGGTCCCTATCTCACATACATACATAGCCCAATTTTGACAGGGGGCAATTAATCTACCAGCATGTCTTTGGAGTGTGGGAGGAACCAGAGTACCCGGAGGAAACTGATGCAAGCACAGGGAGAACATGCAAACTCAGTGTAGAGAGTGTCCTGATTGGGATATGAAGCTGGGACCTCTAGTACTGCAAGGCAGAAGTGCTAACCACTTTACCTCTGTGTTAAGTGAACATTTAATGTTGAACTTGGTTCGGTTGTTTTATGTCTCTCTATTGAACTTTAACAGAACAATTAATGGCTGTAACCAGATAAAGTAATATATGGGGTTTTCCGAGGAGCAAAAATTATAACAAATATTCCTCTCTGCAGCCTGATCCAGGTTCATGCAGATGTGTCTCCAACAGAGAGACATATTAGGAGTCAAACTAACTAAAGTACCCAAACACGTCAAAGCCACCAGGATCTCTCTTGTCATTTTGCACAAACCCTCTGAGAGGGTTTTGAGAGAGATTGATAGGAGTGTGTCCCACCACCCAGAGTAGCATTTTTTACATGGGAAACAATTGTTGATGGCAGAGAAAATATAAGCTGGCCAGAAACTGCTTGAATTTTAGGCTGATCTTCTACAGAATCGTCCAAAATTTGGGCTGTGGGCAGCCCTGCAGACACCACCTGGCACAACAAAAGTCCATTTTTTCAATTGGCTTTTGTTGAAGAAGCTGGATGGAAAATTGTTGGCTGAACAGTGAGTGCATCCTATCAGATCAGTCCGGGACCTATGGCTGCTGAACACACTAGCCAGCAGGAGCGATTCCTTCATCCATCATGTTTGCCGTGGCTAGGGGTATTGATCTCGTATATATACACACAAGAGAAATCTAAGAGGTGTATGGCCAGCTCAACTGTTTGTCTTTTGCCCTATTGTAAAGCCATCTCTTAACTAGACAAGGTCACTTACTACTTGACACAACCCTTCTTTTAATACATATGAATATACTTACCACTTGTATGGTTCCAGAAGGAGGTATACGATAACCCCTCTTGCCAAGAGACTCCAGTGTAATGTAACCCTGAATGAAAAAACAAGAAAAATGGAATAGCACCAATACAACGATTATGTAATCAACTAAAGAGCCAATCTAAATATAAACCGCTACATTGAGGAGAAAGCCCATTATGAAGCAACAAGGTTCAGTACCAATGTACTGACTAAACCATTACATTGTTATTAAAAAGGAACCTCTGATGAAATATATATTTCTTCACCAGCCACAAAACAATATTTTGTTTCACATATAAACAAAAGCACTATATACCCTTAGGCTCATTAATTGAGATGATTACGATACAGGAATGCTGAAGTTGACTTGGTCCCTCACATATCTCAGGGTTTGGTCCTAGCATATGCCAGACACCTCTCAGTTAGACCACTTTCTCCTTCCCTTTCATTTCTTTGTGCAGCTCAGCGCAATAATGTATATGGGTCACCTAGGTTTTTCACATATACATGGTGAGGGGTTTCAGGGTTTATGGCTGATGTAGAGAAAACAAACTTGTTTTCTCAGAATCTTAGGTTCTGTTCTGGGCCCTGGAGGTGGAATAAAACCTCCATTCATAGGTTCATGGTTTACCTGGTAACCACATCTAATTATTAGCGGTCAATAGACCTTTATATGTGAGCGTACTGATGCTCAGGGCTCTCTCTGCCATTTCACCCAGCAGCAGGAACCCGCAACAGAGTGTTGACAGAACACAAAAAAGCACTGCCTGTCTGTGTTGGGGACCCATTAGGGGACACCCCGTGTTTTGTTAGTGGCTCGGACGAGCAGATGGGTTTGATTTATGCTATGCACTTGCTGTACAAAGTCCTACATTGAAACCGCTTTCTGCCTTGCTGAATTAAAGTGCAAGACAACCTACTTGGACAGTTTCTGGGTGTCCCTATCCCAAGCATGGTTTACACTGCCGACAGTTGAGTCTCTACCCCTTAAAAAGGGAGATTATGTACAAGAGCCTTTTTTTAATGTTTTCTTAAAGCTGAACACCAGCCTTGCACAATTGTACCGGCTCCTCTCCTATACTGAAATTGCTTACTCTGATTTCACTATACCCTGTGAGCGCTTCACAGTTTACAATGAAAGCTGCTGCAAGTTAGATAGATCCTGCCTCATTTCCTGGCTGGAAAACATCCAGCACCATCTAGTACGTTCCTCCCCAGCCTTACTATATCTGGCCTACCCCTTTCATTCAGTTGTTTCAAACATGGGGGCTCAGCATCACCATTGGGGAAGTCTCCTCCAGACTGATATCAACCCATCAAGAAAGGTTTGATATTTGCATAACTCCTCCCAAGAGCCAGCCCACTGCTTGCATCAGGACTGAGGGTTCTTGAAAGTAGTACTTTCAAAAGTATGCTGTGATGCTTTCAGGAAGCTATGTATAGCTACCTGCCAGCCCCTCCCACTAGCCATGATACCAGCATTGCATAGAGAAGCACAGAAAAAAATAGTGATTTCATAAGGAACATATTGAAAACAGGTTTTATTTTAAAGTTTAGTTATAATACTGATGGGGGGGTGGAGGCAAAGCACAAGCCAATTAAACTAAACTTCAGCCTTAACCCACTAGATATATTAGAGCCATGTATACTATGCACCGATCACCGAAAACATTATGAACACCTCCCTAAAATTGAGTAGGTCTCCCTTTTGCCACCAAAACAGCCCTGACCCATGGAGGCATGGACTCCACAGGACCTCTGAAGGTATGCTGTGGTATCTGGCACCAGGCTCTGAGTAGCAGATCCCCTAAGTTACGAGGTGGGGCCTCCATGGATCAGACTTGTGTTTCCAGCACATCCCACAGATGCTCAATTGGATTCAGATCTGGAGAATTTGGAGGCCAACTCAACACCTCAAACTCATTGTCGTGTTCCTCAAACCTTTCTTGAACCATTTTTCACATGCTGCATAATATATTCCACCCACTTCCAGGTGTCAATGTAACGAGATAAATAATGTTGTACACTTCATCGCTCAGTGGTCATACTGTTACGGCTGATCAGTGGATTATTACTTGTAAATCTAGAAAATGTGTATTAATGAGTCTCACCATATATGGAGAGGGAGCATTGTCATCCGAAACACTGTAGAAAGACACTTTGACGGGCAATATCATATGGGTCGGGCAGAAGACTCCACTCGCCCCAACATCTGCTGTAAAACCCTCAACTGTGCCCAAAGGTTCAAATCTATAATTTAGGACAGACTCCTGAAAAAGAAGATAAAATATAATATGCATATTACTGAAAATAAAAGGGACCCACCTGTAATCAAATTACATATTACTAAGATCTTTCCAATATCCAACGGCTGAAGATTAATATAAAATGATCTTCTCTGACAAACTCCTGACTCTTCAGTATTATTATTATACAGGATTTCTATAGCGCCAACAGTTTGCGCAGCGCTTTACAATATAAGGAAGACATTACAATCACAATACAATTCAAGACAAGATGGTGAGGGCCCTGCCCTTGAAGTCTTACAATCTAAAAAGGGAGGGGGAAGTGATACATGAGGCGGTAGCTGTGTGGGGATGAATGTTTGTACTTCATGAATAAAAGATAAATTGCCTGCCCTCTCCACTGGCATCATTTTTACATTCAGCCCCATCAGATTTTTTGTTTTGTTGGTGTGAAAAAAACTGCTCCAAAGCTGCTGTAGTGGTAGTTCTGGTCACAGGGAACTGTTCTAATCCCCTGTCACTCTTGCTGGAAGTGGAACTGGAAACCCCAGTGTAGTCAAACAATGACAACACTGAAGCCCTGATGACTTCTAGCGGCACCAAGTGGAGCTGAAGTACATCGCCAGTAGGGATCATTGAATCCTATAAAGAAGAGCATACCTGTAGTTACCAGACATAGCTCTATCTACTTGCAGTGCATTTGGCAATCAAGCTACACTGCTATGGTTCCATGAATCCTACAAGCAGCATAATGTCTACTTTGTGTGAAGCACAAATAGAAACTGAAGGAATGTAAGACTCAACCATACAGTATCCAATGATTGGGCAGACTATCAGCAGAATTTAAAGGAGAACTATGGGGTCAGGGCTTTTCCCCATTGTTCTCATTAGGGTAACGGGAGGACACAAACTAGTGTCCTCCAGTCACCCTAGGCTCAGTATACCGCGAGCTACAGCTCGCGGTATACTGAGACGCCGTAGCCGGAGCGGATCCCGACATCGATGTCGAGATCCGCCCAGCTGCATGCGTGACAGCTGGCTCTGCCTATCTAGAGGCAGAGCCAGCTGTACCCGCCCCCTCCCCCGTCCGTTCCGCCAGTCAGCGCTGGCGGATCGGAGCAGGGAGAGGGGAATCCAGCCCCTCCCCTGTCACGGCAGAGAGCCGTGACAGGATCGAGAGGTGAGTGAACGCCGGTATGTGTTCGCTCACCTCCCGATCTACTGAGCCGACCTGTGACAGTCTCATTGTCACAGGTCGGCTAGAACTATGAGGTGAGTGAAAAGCACTCACCTCATAGTTCTCCTTTAAGCCAACCTACCCATTTATAGTACAAAACAATTCCTGTGATCAATCAATATTCAGATCATCAATCTGAGACGATCAATCATCTGCTGGCACAGAGATTACTTATGATAAAGTACCCCATCATCTTGGGACCACAGCTTTAGATCAAATGCCATATTGGACTATATAAGAACATGGGCCCATTTGTTATTCTACTGCCTGTGCAAAAGCCAGGAAACGTGGCTGGATTTCTAAAAGGGCATTTATAATTGTGTTTTAGAGACATGTAGACACATACATTCAGTCATAAAGCTGTCATAAAGCTGCAGAACATATACCTCAAAATTTCCCAGAAGGCTAAGACAAGGAGCAGGCGGAGCGCTGCAACTGAGTTGTCGGTCAGTGCTGCATACTACACCCTCTTTTTTCTCACAGTGACGTTGTCTGTTATGGATAAAAAAAGAAGATTCAAAGTTATTTTGTCTTCATGTTCACAAACCCAAATTCATAGCATGGCAGGCATAATGACCACCTATAGCTGTGACTATCCTAAACCAAATATTAACAATTTAAACGTGACAGCTGATTTGAGATTTAAGTCTCTGGTTTTCTCTTCTATTGCAGATCAAACTTTGTACTGCAACCCAACCATTTAAATACCACATAGTGCCATTATATTTTCAATTCCAGACTTATGGCAGGCCCACTACTGCTTATGTGTAGAAGGGGGATTATTCTGTTACTGCAGAGTGGAATCCAAAGAGATAAATTACATTTATGCTGGAAAATATGTTTAAGTACATTTAGAATTACAAATCATTATGTATAAGGAGTTCTTTCACAGAACCCTAAAGGACGATGTACTTATGCAGACAGAATAGACATGTTGGCATGTACATAAAAATACATTTAAAGAAACAATATATATGTCCATTACATACATTACTAAGTTGCCTTCTTGTATACAGAGACCCCATACTAAGAGCCCATGCACACCAGGGCGGTTACCGCGCTGATCTCGCAAGGGAAGTTTTGGGAGTTTTTAATTGCGTTTCAGCGCTGAAACTCAATTAAAAAACGCCCAAAACCGCAATGATGTGGGGTTCCATTGAAGCCTGTATGGAAACCGCACTGATCAGCGCAGCAAAAATAGTGCAGGGAGCAGTTCGGGTGGGGGGCAGTTCGGATCGCGCGGACCGGCGCGGTCACATGAACGGTCCCCCATAGCAATGTATGGGATCATTCATGTCAGCGGATCCGTGCGTCTGTGTTTATTTACAAAGCCTGGTGCAATATATACGGTGCAGAATAGGAGCAGTGTAAATCAAGATAAATAGGACCAGCTTATGGCATCTTTCACAAAAGATCCCCATCTAGCGGACAGAAATTGTGCTGCACTTTTATTTTAAAGTTAAAGCGACACTGAACTCAGGGGAGTCGAATGTATTTTTCATTTTTAACTCCTATTATTAAAAATGTATCTTATATGTGCATCACTCAGCTGTAGATCCTCAAATCATCTCTGAATTGGGGGCTACTTTTGTTCCCCATGGTCCCTTTGTGTGTTGTAAAGTAGCCACCACTCCAAGTTCACTCCTGTGATGGACTACAATCTCAATACAAATTAGTAAACTAAACATATTATAGTCCATCACAGGAGCGAGCTTGAGTGGTGATTACTTTACAACACACACAGGGACCATGGGAAACAAAAGTAGCCACCCTCCGGAAGGAAGGACAGTGTCAGCACCAATTCAGAGATGATGAGGATATACAGCCGAGTGATACACAAATAAGATGCATATTTGTCAATAGTTAAGGTACATGAATGCATTTTAAAGATTTAACGCCTGAGCTTAGTGTCACTTTAATATTACATTTATAGTGAAATAAAGTTCGAATGACCCCCTTGGTCTACCAAACAGCTCAGCCCAGTCACTTCAGCAGCTCTCAAAAGCATAGTGTGCTGGCTTCATTTACATTTCCTTTAGCTGAGGGCAGAACTGTTCCTGTGCCAGTGAGAAGTTTAGACCTCTATGGGCTGCCCGTAAATTGGCACAGGGACTAGAAGTCCAATACAGCTGCAGCTTCCTGCCCTATCATAAATGGTAATTGTTCAGCCAATGCCACCTCACAGTGCAATGGATTCACAAAACGATCTAGGACGATTCCCCATCATGTGGTTGTACTTTTTCTGAACTACTACATTTGGTAACACGTCATCTCAACGACAGGGATGCTTGAGCAGTGGGAACAACATCAAAAAAGCTTTAAAGCCTGTGCATACAAAGTCATTGTTATTTTTACTTCAACGTTGTGTGAACATTAAAAAAAAAGGCATGTCATATTCTCACTGCCATCGTGGCTTTAACCACACGTGGTTCTCAGAATTCAGCATTTTGTATGAATAGTTTTGTGCTCTAATTCCCTAAATCCAGTAGGTTCTCGGAAGACCAGCAAAGTCTTAAATGTTTACATTAAATGGCACTTTTCATGTAATGCTGAACTCCCTTCTTTACCAATTATCCCATCACTGCACTGGAAAAAGAAAGGTTTAGAAAGAGCAGAAGGAATAAAATATATATAAAATATAAATACCTCCTTTTGGATAAACCTTTAAATTGTAGTAAGGAAGTGTCCAGATCAAAATACCCTGACTGTGTTTTTCTTTGTGGAACCTAGGTGAAATAAAAAGATTTCTTTCATCTGGTAAGTCCTGGCCTTCAATGAACATTGCAGGAGACAGATCACACTCCCAATCTGCAAACCACTTGGACTTCCAAAACCTCTCAGGGGGTGGTCAGTAAAATTTACCAAAATATAAAAACAGGCTAAAGCTGGCTATACACCTATAGATTATCTGCAGATTTTTTATGGTCAGATGGGAAAAAGTGCAACAGATTCCTCCATCTACGCTAAACTGTGTGGCTGGAGGAATCTCCCGCTGGGCCAAGCTTCAGTGTCTTGCTAGTCGGCCCCGCTGGATGTCTAAATACCGGAACAGTCTGCTTTGGATGCAGCCATTGTTCAGGTACTTTGAGAGCCAGCGGGGCCGACTAGCAAGATACTGAAGCTTGGCCCAGCGGGAGATTCCTCCATCCACACAGTTTAGCGTAGATGGAGGAATCTGTTGCACTTTTTCCATCTGACCACAGAAAATCTGCAGATAATCTATAAGACCCCATTCACACTGAGCAAAATGGTGAATCGCACGTTTTTCTGCACAATTCCGTGCTGAGCGGCATTAGGCGACAGTGCACATTTTATCGCGCTACATAGCGCGACTTTTGGGAGGGACTTTGTTGCTGCTACATTGGGCTGTAACCAATCAACAGCGCTCTTGATGTGACATCCTTCTTTCCTTCGATTTTGCAGTGCAAAAGTGACCCTTCTGTAGCGCGATATCGCCGAACGAGGTCGTGCAATAACGCCGGTAATGCGCGATTTTGCGCAACACCATTGAGTCTATTGGGGCCGAATCGCGCGACATCCGCAAAAAAAAGGGTCATGTACGAGCTACAGGGCACATTGAGCTGTGAGATGTGAACAGCTCCATTGCAATGCATTGGTCAAGCTACATAGAGCGATATTGCGCGGAAATATGCGCGATTTCACAGCGGAAATCGCGTGACAAACCGCTCAGTGTGAACGGGGTCTAAGTGTATGGCCATACACCTATAACACCAAGATTTTGCCAATGTTGGCAGCTAGGAGCAGCAAATGATCTGCTTAATGCGCTTGTTGCTGCTGCACAGTGTGGATAACTGAAGTCTCTCAGCTAGGACATGGCTAATATACCGGGAATATATTCCTGGCATACTCCGTATGTGTTACTCATTTTCAATCACAAATAAATAGTTATGTTTGCAAACCTAAGTCTTCTAATTTGCATTTGTGGAAGTTGGCCTTTAGACATGAACACGTATTACATTTTAAACTATTCAAGTAAAAGTCATGTCTCCAGCTGCCCACACACTGATCAAATTGTGTCTACTTCCTGCTGAACTAGACAAAATTCAATCCGTGGTGACGCTGCCGGCACCACCCAGCTTGACAAATTTCGATCCAATTAACCGAAGAAGCCAGGCGGTAAACTGTCAGCCAACAGTGCCTGCCGTCACTCAGATCAGTGGTGGATTATTGTGACAGCAGTGGGGCCCCGGCTGTCAGAATACAACAGCTGGAAGGGGAGATTCATCCATCCTCGCTGTTTAGCGTGGGTGGGGGAATTGAGTCATTTCTCTCGCTCAGTCTGTTGGTCTCAATGAGAAAAATCTGCAGGTCTGAATGAGAAAAATAAATAAATTGTATGGCTAGCTCAATAGTGAACAACAAGATGCCTGCTATCATCTTTACGGGACAGACGAGCATCTTCTGTCCGCTCTCTAATTTGGTGTGGTTTACTTACTTGCAGGGGCCGCACTTCCCCTGACTTCATGGCTAAGCTCTACCAACTGCCATTACCAGTCTTACTGGACACTGGAATGACCGGTGGAAGGGCTTAACCATGAAGCCAGGACAAAATCAGATCCCAAAATTGGAAAGTGGCACGGAAGAGGCTTTCCTGCCTAACAAAGGTAATCGCAAAAGAACGTCAGAATCTGATCAGTTGCTACGGGAAACAAGAATATAAAAAGGCCCACTACAATTCCAAATGGCTGCTAGAAACCTGCTGGCCTGTGCCAAGTCGTCATATGGGGCTGCAATAAGATTCAGCTTTTGTTGGGTGCCCATGTTTGCAGAAACAATTGTACAATTGATATTTGCAATGGGTGAGGCACACCAAGCCTTCTTCTAGAATGACAGCATGCATATTTAGCACTATAGAACACAATGATACAATTATTATTATTATTACATATCAGCAGAAACTTACAGGACTTGAAAGTAAAGGTAAACCTGTGCAGGGGTGGAAGGCCTTGGTCGAAGTCCCATCTAGTGAGTGGAAACCTTTCTTCCTCCAATTATTGAATGTCCGTAGAGGTCCCGATTTCTAGGTACAGACAAAAAACAACATTTCTAAAATCACATACATTTGGCACTTTGTTAGATTATATACTAAAAAGTGTAAAAGATAAATACTTTAAGTAGAACTATGGCCTCCCATAAACAATGTGCTGCAGGACCTGATTATACCTATATTAAGTACATCTTCACTTACAGTTTTCTCCCCTGGCAGAGTCCCACAAATACCTGTTGATCCTGTTAGTGAAGTTATGGACGATGCTGCACTGCTCCTGGATTCAGAGCAGAGTTGCCACCCTTATGTAGGCATCACAATCCTCATTGTCACTGCCAATTCACAAAGCTGTAGCTTGTCAATCAGCTCCTGGCCACAGCTAGTCCTGGCTACTACTTTCTGGATTGATAGCACTGCCTGTGTTGCCCAAATTCTCCCACTGTGAGCTGCAGTGTCTGGTAGGGGAGCACGTGAGACAGATGGAGGATTTGGCTCAGTCAGGGTAGTATAGGAAATGTGTTTACGTGAAGAATGATGGTAGCCAGGGAAATAGTTTTGGAAGAAGTCAGCAATGGCAGCCAGTCATACTTCTTCACTACAGCTTTTCCTTCTGTACAGCCCAATATTTGCCAATAGTCTGTCAAAAGCTTTAAAGAAGGACTCCGTGCAAATAATTCTTAACCCTTGCAGTGGGGATACCTCCGCACTGCAAGGGTTAGGTGCTTGTTTTGTCTAGGGAGCTAAAATAACAAAGTTATACTCAACCGAAACATGATGCTGACTGGCTCCTAGACTGGTTCCTGCAGCCTTGTTCCCCCTTTGCTCCTGCGGTCTAAGATCCAGTAAGTCATCATGTCCTGTACAGTGTATAGGACACTGCAGGACATTCCATCACTGGAGCAGAGAAGGAGAGAGGCAGAAGGGACCGGTCTAGGAGCCATCCAACTGCAAAGTTCAGGCGAGTATCTGTTATTTTCATCCCTAGATGAAAACGAGCAGTTAACCCTTGCAGTGAGGCGGTAGCCCTACTGTAAGGGTTAAGATTTGCTTTGCCCGGAGTTTGTCTTTAAATTTTATTATAAAAATGGCGCCAATAGGCCATAAACTGGCATTCCAGAAAGTAAGTGTATTTAGTAGATATGGCATGAGGGCTCAAAACCTTATGACTAAGAAAGGATTAAACCAATATAAGAATAGACCAATGTAATAAACCCAAGGATGCTCTCCATCACACAAAGCAAGCACAAGAGCACTCATTTCTTTGTATCGGAACCGTCACAAGTCTTCAAACAAGTTCACCATTTCCATTTCAGAAGATCTGGATATGGGAGTTTATTTTCCCCACACTGCAGAGCTCATTACAACTACCCATATTTGCAGGATTGCTTCAGATTAGCCCTAATTATGAATAGAAATGTGCTAATGTGGCATCACTCTACATTAGAATCATTGCGGACAACCAGGATTTCAGCCAGTGAGACACAGAAGGGTCTATGTTTAAACAACTTGCAGAGACATTCACCATGCCAATCTCTGTCTGTACTCTTTGTACAGTTGGCTATACCTTTGTGATAGAGGAGACTATGAGATCTGTTTATAAACAAGTCGCAGAGACATTCACTTTGCGAATCTCTGAGAAAGTTTGCTCTGTCTGAACAGAGGCAAAAACAAACGTTCTTTGTGTATTCTCTTTTTCGCTTGAGTTGGACAATATTGTATTACGGCCACTAGAGGGAGCTGAAAACCATAGGAAATGAATACTTGCTTCCTATGCTTCTCAGCTCCATGTTGTGTCCATAATGCAGTATTTTCTGATTGTTACATTTGAGTGAAAATATACCAAGAACGTTTGTTTTTACCTCTTTTTGCACAGAACAATCGTTTATAGGGATTCACGAGGCAAATGGCTCTTTGAATTGTTTATAAAAACAGACCTCATAGTCTCCTCTATCACAAAAGTATAGCCAACTGTATAAAAGGGTAGCCCTGTACAAAAGTTGCTTACGTTTAAAAATCACAGACAGAAAAGTGGACTCGCACTGCTTTTTAAACCTTTAAAAGGGCCTATTTACACTGCTATGTTGCTCTAAATGTCCAGGATCAGTGCACTTAGAGCATTCTATCGCACAATTCAAAGCACCGCACACTAGGTGCATTACATTGCTATTCATGCTGAATTGCACCCACATGGCCTTCATTGCACAGCAACGTGCAGTACTTCAATACTGTGCATTGCCATGCGGTGGAAGAAACTAATGCATGTATTACTTTCTTTCACTGCACGTCAATACAATTTATGCTAATGCACGAGTGCATGTTGCAGCGCAACACATGTCCACCTGGAGATGCGTTGGGGTGTCATTCAGAATGAAAAGCAATGCAACACACCAGTACACCTAGTGTGCAGTGCATTGGGCAATAGCGTGTGTTACGTCCATGAATACCTTATCTTTAGCGCAACACAGCAGTGTGAATGGTTCCTGAAAATAAAATCCTAACTAAGAACACACACCACAAAATAGTGGCCACAGTGACTAGCAAGGGCATGCAGTCAACCAACAGGTGGAGAGCAGTTGGTGTTGTTTAGCCATGAAACCAGGGAAAGTCAGACCCCAGGAATAAAGTGAAATTAAAATTAAAAAAGGGCTTTTCTAGAAATCATTGTATAATCTGCGCCTCATTTAAATTGGAGTGCAGTTGACTTGCAGGCACTGCCATTTACAGTGATTCTGTTAAGGACTCATGGCAGCAACCATCCTCAACTAACTAGTATGCAAATTTCGATACCTGTCCAACACTTTAAATCTCTACCACAGCAATATGAAATGCATCACAAGCAAACTGTAAGAGCATGCTTAGGCCGAGGGTGATGCATAAACATGCTTCAAGATGTTGAAAGCATAATTTGAATTAATCAGCAGATACAATAATATATATTGAATTGCAACCTTGGGAGGGACAGTTTTGTTTTTATTACATTTTTAAGAGACAATAACTGACTACACCGGATTCTAGTGATCTAATGAGATGGAATGGCATGGCTTTCTCTGTGCTGCCACACTGCTTAATGTATGCAGATAATAAAACTACACATGAATGTATGTACATACTGTTTGTTCTTTATTCTTCAGCCGTTCACATCGCAAACAAGTCCAGTTAGCCCTTCCTTGCTCTTGTGCGGTACAGTCACACTTGGCTGGATCCTCGTTCTCATCATGGCTGGTTTTTAACTTGTCCTGTGTCTCTCGTAGTTTCAAACCCTCGCGGTCTGAACTGACATAATTTTCTATACTATGGAGCTGATTACTATGATCAGACCCTTGTGCTTTCCGTGTGTTACCCTCTATACATTTAGTCTCTGATGTCTGGCTAACCCCACAGGTTTTCAGTGCCACTACATTTCGCAAACAGTTCTTGCGGAAATCATTTTGAGAACTGTCGTCTTTTCTGTTTTCGGTTTGTTTGTTGTTGTTGCTGCTGCTGCACATGTGGACATTTGTGGTGCTATGGTGTGCGATATGGGCTACTTTACAGGTATTTGTTTCTGTCTGCTCACTTTGTTTGAAGTCCCCTCTTTCAGGCAGCGTTACGGAATTTTCTTTTGTGGATACGGATAGTGCAGGTGGTGCATGTTTACTTGCAGAACTCAGAAAGGAGTTAGAACCTTGCTCACTAGGTTGAATTAAAATAAGTTTCCTTCTGGCTTGTGGTTTTGGTGAGGTTCTACCCTCCAGACTGTGTCGAGAGGAAGTGATGGGTGTATCTAAGGATGGTTTCAGTTTTCTGTCCAGGTTGTCAGGGGTTAGAGTCAAGTCTGAACTAAGAGTATTTATGACAGGTGTTTCTCGCTCGATCTTGTTAAAGTTTTCATCTTCAGATTGGTTCCGGAATATTTTAGAACATATAGTGCTGGAGTCGTGCAATTTTAAAGAACGATTAGCTATGTGCGTATTTGCTGGATCACATTGTAGCAAATGTTGTGCAATTCTTGCTATGACTTCTTGACGTTCTTGAATTAAGGTGCCTATCAGGGGGTTGGTCTCGGATGGCTGGTTTGTGTGCGGATTATTAGGTGTGTCAACCAAAGATAAGGCTTTAAAACTTCTAACAGGAGAGTCTGGTGGAACTCCCTTTGATTCGCCGATCGTGCTGAAACCTTGAACCTTCGATGGAGATGTCCCAATGTCATACCCACTCCCACCACCCCCAGATAGTAACTTGAGGCTTCTGGCAGGAATAGTGAGATTCATGCTTAGACTTGTCCTTGCTTGCAGTAAACCTTCAGGTCCAACAGTCCATGTCTGCTTGCTACAAGTATGCTGAGAATGGAGTACACCATACTGACTGTTCTCCTTTAGCTCTCGAGCATGAGGAACAATCTGCTCATGCATGGAGAACCTCTTCTCATAGAAGCCAAGATTACTATGGATGCTACAGTTCAGCACTGGATAGTTGGATTGTCTAGGCAAAGACTGGACACTGACTTTCAAGGCCACATTGTGAGAGACATTGGGAACAGGAAACATATGCACAGTTGGGGTATGTGTAAAATTCCATTGCAGCTCTCCATCAGCAGGACTCACTCTGAAAATGTAAAAAAGACAGACAATTAGTCCCTCTACATACGTAAAATGCAAATAAACTACCTTTACCCTCCTTGACTGAGCCAAATCCTCCTTAATTTGTGTATTGCAAGCTCCCCGTCCAGACAGTGGGTGGGTTTCAGGGGTAATGTCGTCAATCCAGAAAGCAGTGGGCAGGACGAGGTGGCCAGGTGTTGATTTACAAGCTACAGTCGTGTGTGTATTATATATACACATACATACACACACACACACACACACACACATATATGTATGTATATACACACAGTTTCAATGCTGATAGCCACCCCCTCCACCCACCCCCTACAACATTTCTTATTCCAATGTAATGCAAGCAGGCACATCCTATATGAGAGTGGCAACACTGCTCTGAATTCAGGAGCAGTGCAGCATTGTTGCCACATCATCACTGGAAGTTGCATTAAGTGGATTTCGCCGGCAGGCTCAACAGGTATTAGTGGGGCTTTGGAGGGAGACTAACAAAGCGTGGAGTGTACAATGGTGGGGCAGATATGCAGGAGATGGCATGCTGCAAGGTAAGATTTGTATACTTTGCGGCAGCCCTCTGCACATAACACTCAGCTTTTTAATGATAATTTACACATCCAGTGCTGTGTGCAAATTGTCATGGCTTTAATATATACCAAATGTTATAGTTTTACTTTATAACATACGCATATATCAACAGCGTCTCATATGGTCTTAGAAAGTGCTTGCAGCTGATTGATTTTTTTCCTTTCAAGTTACTGGATGTTGTCCTCCTTATAATTTATTCTTTCTGCTTGGTAGAAGGGGTTATAAAGACCCTCCTGCTCTTCTAGAAGGGAATTTATAAAAGTTCAAAGATTGTGAAGCAATTGTGCGGTTTCTGGCTGAGCTTATGTAGAACTTCTGTTGTTAATTTATTATTTTATTTCATAAATATGAATAAGGCATAAAGTGATCAATTCTTTATTGTATCTTTCAGTAAGGGAAGAAAAACAGGAAATGACACTAATCACATACATATTCTAAAAGGTATTTAAGGTTAGCTGGTGTGCACATCAAAGATAAGTAAACCTTACATTAGCTGTTAAGCAATTTGAAAGAATCGCTATTTCCTGCCAACACAGCTTGCCATCTGGGTGATGGGAGGAACATGAAGAAACTAAAAGGGGGGTGTGGAGGGAGGATCACAGTAAGCCAATTGATAATTAGGGCAAACAAACAGCAGCAGGCCACTTCTATAAAAACTGGCAAAAGAAGCCTGCGTGTTGCTTATAGCAACAAATAAAATTTCAGCCGTCAACTGATAATGTA
>NW_017306323.1:1124981-1126596 GCF_000935625.1 Nanorana parkeri
TTGTTAACAAACTAATTGAAACTGTTCTGTCCTTAAGCTACATATACACACACGTTTGTACATACCTTAAGAAGGGACCCTAGCAGTCAATCTGTATCATTTTAATATTTACATCTATAAAGTGAGAGAAGCCTTTTGGCCTGGCCAAGAAATGTAGACGCCTCCGGACTTTTCAATGACTGCTAATGTAAAATGGCATCGCTGATGTGCACAAGATTCCATGTGAGTTATGGTTTAACTACCATTTCTACATCAGGTCATATTTATTTGTATAAGGGACCACCAGAATGAATAATGTCATCAACACGATTTAAAATAAGAGATTAGCAGAGCCGCAATCTTGTGCCGGCATCTGTGGCAAACTGTCTTCTTGTTCATTCTTCCATTGCCAGAGGTTATGTGGTTTATGGTAAAAGGTACCAACAGTCAGAAATCACTGGATGACAGCTGGGGCCTGTAAGAAGAGAAGAAGTATTGCACAACTATCTCCATCTTACCTGTAGAGGATGTTGCGTGGTACAGCCCCATGGGAGACACTCAACCAGGCGCTCAGCTGGGAAAAGAAAACATAGGAACGCACTGCCAGCAGTAGGGTCTTCTCTTCAATGAAACGATCTCCACTCCTAACACAAAAAAAACATTACACTTGGTAAATTATACTGATAAATACCCTTTTGTGTTTCTGTAATACAGTGTAAAAATGGATTAGGTTCTGTAACCTGAGTAATTACAGTGCACAGTAACAGACAAACATTTCAAGAAAAATACCATGGGGAACATTTTGTCCCCTTTTCCCGGTCTATCAAATATTATGGCATATAAGAACACTGCATGTGACTTTAACCAGAAGCGCAACACATGTTGGGAAAGTCTGCAGGCTCTTAGAAGTAGAGAATGAGCATTATGCTGTATAAGTAGAGGAGCTGCTGTGATAAGCCTGGAAGTCTCAGCTTTGCCCAATCTGCACTAAATCAAATAGGTCTTTCCTAGGGTCCCCACACACCTTACGATTATCGTACGATAATCGCGGGAAATCCCGAAGAAGTATATACACCTTAATACTACCAAAAAAAACCCACCATACACGTGTAATTGAAGCCTTGGTCAAATAGGTTTTATAAGCAAGCTTCACCTTTGAGACAATTTTTAAATGTTACACTCATAAAAAGGGAATAACATGAAACATGAGACATGACAGTCCACAGCTCCTTATCCCCAGATTGCCCCCCTCTTATCAGAATGGCGGGGTTCTTCTGACCGCAGGATTCTGCTTGAATTTTGAAATTGGCGTGGCATTCAGCTGCATCATCCATTCACAGATCCATTAACAGGATCAGTAAAATGAAGACAATTCGGTCTACTACCACAGCAGATGGACTCGGATTTCTCAATGGAGTGCAAGTGCAGTAATGTAACTGCACTTGAAGTCCATTGATTGCTTCCTCCAGCCCCCTAACTGAAAGGCCACACTTCAGTACATGGGACAGGGGCTGGGGGGGACCAGTCTGCAGGAGCCTGGCCATTGGAACCACAATCCACTGATTATGGCTGCAATGCTTTGCAGGCAAAAAAAAAAAAAAAAAAAAAAGGTATAAAGGAAAATTTTTTTTTTTAA
>NW_017306323.1:1127329-1140222 GCF_000935625.1 Nanorana parkeri
CCCATGATTAGGGGTTCAATTCTTTGAAGGAAAAAAAAAAAAAAAAAAGAAGATGTATAGATGCAAATTTATTTTATTAATGCGCATGTATTTATACATTTTTGTGGAAAATGTGGCATATGCCTTTAAATAGAAAAAAAAATCCATGCTTCTGTAATCTCTCCCTGGTCACCTCATTCACTATAGAACAGATTCTTGTAATTAGTCACGTGGTAACGCAACTCCATTAGAACCTGAGAAGAAGCTGGAAACCAAATACAAGTTGTGTTGAAGTTTATTTAGACAGATTATGCTCTCATGGCTTATTGATAAAATAACTAAAATGGGTATTTACGACAGTAAATTCTTTCTTTCTGCATTTGTAATCATTTCAAGGCCTGTGGCAGCACTTGGCACCACAACACAAGAACAATCCAATACACAGAAACAAAGAAGCCAGTGCACACTTGTAAATAGTTTATGTTAGCAAAGGACTGTAAAGGAAAAGGAAACGCACTGTCTGGGAACCGGCTCCAGGGTCCACCGCTCCAGCAAGAGGGCATCTTGTTTCATTGCAGGATCGGTTAAATCATTCCCTTCTGTGCCTGAGCCTTCATCGCTATAGCAACAGTCTGGTAGCAGCATCACCTCAACCATGATGGGAATATTATTCTTCCACAGCAGGGTGACCTCAGACCGGGTTTTTCTAGCCCGACGACACTAGAAAAAAGAAAAAAAAAAAAGTTTAAGGAAGGCATTAAAACACGGTGTTAAGTACTTTCCATTCAGTTACAAGCAGTTTAGTGCTAATGGCGACCTTAAGAAACTTGATCATTTCTGGAACAAATTAAAGTCAATAAAAAGAACCAGTCGATGTTGAGGCAAAGGATCAAAGGCTACCAGTCTGATGGCTGCTGTTTCTCAGCCATTTAACCTCACACAGAGCATCCCATCTGCAGCGTATGAGGCAGCAGCTGTCAAACCTCAGGTCACCTTTCACCTATTCCACTCCGGGCAGGAGGAATAAATATAACCATTTCATAAGTCAGCCTGCATGGATTATAATCAGAATGAATAAGCAGATTGCAGCACACACCCAGTCATGTATGTATGTATGTATTCATGTATACAAAGTGTTTGCATGTTCTATTTCTTTCTGAGCACTCACATGCACTGCCAGTCCCTTTGCTCCATGTTACACAAAAAACTGAAAGTGGAAAAAAAAAACATTTGGTTGTAATAAAAAAAGAAAAAGATGGGAAATCTTCCAATGGTGTTACCAAGTCTGGTGACCCTGTTGACCACTAGGGATTTTCCCAACTTTGGAGGGATTTCCTTTTCACTTCCTGTCGTGTCTGAGAGGACATGAAGGGAAACCTCCCCAATGGCAAAAAAGAAGCTGATGGGTTATAACCCTCCTTTACTCTATCCAAAACTATAAAAATGTGTTTAGGTTCAGTTCTACTTTATGCATAGAACAGGCATGTTTCTTTTGTTTTGCCCAAGCAATTTAATCAATCAATGATAAACTGCTCCAGGAAATGGCAGTAGTGACCTGATTATTGTGGGCAACATCTTCAATGTTCCTCTCCATTACTTAACAGGAATCCCTTGCAACAGTCAGCAGGCCTCATTAGAAATTTGCCTGTTCAAATAGGAGTGGGATTTGGTTAAAATGACTCACCGGGGCCAACTTATCGCTGCATTCATGCTTGTTGGGTCCAGGCTGACTAGACTGTGCTGGAGGGCAGTGGAGACCTTCTGTTCTGCCTTTTACCGAAAATTCAGGCGTGCGCCCTTCTGTAATCAGTAGACCCAGGTACACCAAGAAGTCCTCCGCCTCATACTCAAAGAATTCATCCAAAGAATCTAGTAAAAAGCAGATGGCATAAATATCAGTCAAGAGAGCATGTCTAATTTACAGAGATCTCACTGCTAAAGTCACCAAGCCGAACCGTCCAAATGAAAAATTACCACGACGCTCAAAAACCTTTCCACTGCCAGAAAGTCTGCAATATGTTCCTGGCATCAGAGATGTGCTAAAGCGGTTGGAACATCTGGTTTTATTTTATCGACACAAACAAGAAATAAACTCCAGCACGTTACTGTTTAGTACAGGTTTAGTAATGCAATTAAATTACCAATAACAACCAGCACAGTGACCACATTCCTTATTTCATGGGCACAGAAACAAGGGTATGATAAAGGGTGAATCAGGGTCACTCCTTCACACTGATCTAGTAGGCATGTGGGAGAGCAGTCTGCCTGGAGCAGATAAGAACCGCTCCAAGCTCATTCCTGTGATGGACTACAATCTCAGTACAAATCAGTGAACTAAATGTGAGATTGTAATCCATCACAGGAGGGAGCTTGGAGCGGTGACTACTTCACAACACACACAGGGACCATGGGGAACAAAAGTAGTCAACCTCCAGAAGGAAGGACAATGTCAGCACCAATTCAGGCCTGGTTCACACCTAGGAGATTTTGAACAGTTGGAAAAGCCCAACACAAGAAATGCCAGGATTTTCAATTGCCCTGGTTCACACCTGAGCAGGAAAACGCCAAATGCCCAGAAAGGTACACAAGCTTCTTTTGGCAGTTAAAAGCCCAGAAACGCGCGGCAGAAGCATGTTGCATGTGCACTCGATGGACGTGTCTTTCTTCAGCCTATGTCATTTTCGTGAGCGTTTAAACGCGCGTTTTTCCATTGCCCACATTGTTTTAAGAGCTGTCAGTTAAAACATGCTTCATGTACGAAGGTTAAAACGTGCAATAAAAATGTGCACAACGCGCAAATAACCGCATGATTCTAACGCACGTGGAAACATGCAAAAACAGTGCCGCCTAGGCGTGAATCAGGCCTCAGATGATGATTTTGAGCCTCAATTTTGAGTTATACTAAAAATAAGATACATTTATGTTAATAGTTAGAGTACATGAATGCATTTTTAAGAATTACCTCCCGAGTTCAGTGTCACTTTAAATATCTGGGTTTAGGCTCCTAGCACAATAAACCGTCTTATAAATAATACATGAGCAGGAAAAAATCTGATCTGTGAAAACAGAATTGTACTGGCTGCTGCAGTCTGTTTTTGTTACATAAACAAGCTTGATCATTTGGCAGAACATATTTCTTCAAAATTATTAAAATATTTGTGTGCTGGAAAGACTGGTGTCAAAATGGCGTGTTCCTTTATGAGACAGAAGAATTCACAGGCAAAACTACAGAGGTGTCTTTGTTACTGTACGAGCTCCAGTCTAAACTAGTACAAAGAATTAACAGACAAGTTGTCAGTGGATGAAGCAGCTGGCATGTTGCTCGCAGATTACACAGAGGGACTTATTCCTCCAGCTCTACCATATACCATGCAGCTTTTGTTCCAACTTTTCTGTCACTTAACAGTTCCCTGGACACATGGCTTGTAAATCTCCCAGAATTAGGGAAACAGATCATGGTAGGAATCCGATAACAAAAAGGAACATTAGGGCCCCGTTTACACCTCCACATTGCAGCGCACCTGCAACGCAAAACAGATGCGTCACAGGAACACATTGACACCAAAGAGCCCGTTCACATTTATGCGCTGCATTTCATAACACGAGGCATGCCCATCTTTTATGTGATAGAAGGCCCACAGAAAGTCTATGGCAACGCATGAAAATGAACATATAGTCCATGTTGATGCATTTCTACTCAATCAAGTCAAGGTGGCAGTGTTGATATTGATACTATGATCTGAAATCACATTTCTATAGACATCCGGGTGCATGAGAGGAATCATTATGTTCTCGTTATACATAACCCAAAACTGCCTTCTCTGCTCGCCATTTGCAATTTCTGGATGAATCCAGTGTTTGTGCCTCTAATGGCAAAAAGAGGTGTCAATGCAGACGTTGTAATCAATACAACACAAGGAAATCTGGGAAGTAGATCCACAACAATGGCGGCACTGCAGAAAATGATTCTTCATTGGCCAAACTAAATGCATGAAAACTTAGATTATCACACCAAAAAACAGCGCAGTGCAGAACAAAAAGGTGTGTAAATGTGTTGCAAGGCATGGTAGAAACACACACTGTGACTATTGGCTGTGGAAGGAGTCCTTTGTTGGCTCTGAAACCTTTGCTATATTATGACAAATAAAGAAGCTGTATGTTTGGATATGAGGTGTGCTGATGACAACTATCTGCTATCCAGCAACGCCTTCCAAATTGAGGGTTGAGAGTCATACGGTGTGCGTCTAAACTGATTCTATGTATTAAAATAGAACCTTAGTGGGGGGGTTGATTAAAGTATAAAATAAAAAACCTTTTACTGTAATCCTCACCTTTAATTTGGAGCTGTACCACTGAAATGCTCATTAGAAATTGTTCATTAACATTTGCTTCCAGGTCACTGTACCAGTTTATGAAAAGCCATGTTACTATCAAATTAAACAATCATATATCTTAGTTCTCAGATTCCTACCAAGCATCTCCAAAGCGGTGCAATGAGCTCGGCCATGATGCAAATAGTTTTGAAGATCTTAAACAAAAAAAATGGGATCAAGTCAAAAAAAAGGAGAAAAAATTGTGTATTATTAAAAAAGAGGAAACTTTGAAGAAAAAAAAAGTGACATTTGACATTTTTGTCAACCAACAAAGTGTTTGCTTACCTTTGAATATCCCATACTCTGTTGCGGTGCCCATAGGAGGGGAAAAATCAGCTCCAATTGGGTAGGAAGGGGAAGGTTTTTATATATTAAAAATAACAAAAAACAGAAACAAAAAAAACACATGGAAATGCAATCAAATGCGCATCCAGAGTCTCATTTAATAGGGATTTGCAATAGTCTTAGGTGTTCAAGACCCCTATACCCGTAATGCTACACAAGGGGGGGACGGACTAGAGCAGCTGTGCATGGCAGCCAATCAGCTTTTCTCTTTCATTTTCAAATCTTTACTGAACAAACTAAAGGTGGCCATACACTGTACAACCATCGCAAGACCTTAGTCTTGCGATGGTTGTAAAGGGATTAAAAAAACGTACGATCTGCCTATCTTGGACAGGCAGATCGCACTCTCGATCATCGCAAGCCCGCCCCCCTGAGGGGCGGGCTTCCGATGACCGCAATGCTGAACGGGCAGTGTGCGCGTGCGCACACCGGCCCGTTCAGCATTTGTCTTCCGAGCACCGTTCTAACCAGCCGAGAATCGTACGATTCCCGGCTGGTTTTCGAACATGCTGGTTCGACGGAAGACGTGCGACCGTACAGTAGAAACACTACTTCACACTGCTCGATTCTCATACGATCGCGGGATTTCGTACGAGAATCGAGCAGTGTATGGGCACCTTAAGAGAGAAGCTGATTGGTTGCCCTGGGCTACTGCTCCAGAAAAGGGGGGGGGGGAGGATGAGGACTGTTGTGAAGGGGGCTCCTGATGTAAAAGGGGAACTCTGATGTGAAAGAGAGAGACTCTGATATAAAAGTGGAGCTACTAATGCAAAGGGTGACCCATGTGAAAGGGGGCAGGGGCATCTTGATTTTTTGATGTAAAGGCAGAAACCCACTTTTTTGGTTTCTGCATGGGGTCACCCTTAAAATCTTACATTTTAGACTGGGGTGCTTCAAGATTTTGCATACTTTTAGAGGGTGCCATGACAAAAAAGTTGGGAAACGCATCCAGGTGTTTGGATTAGCATCATGTGCCAATACCCTCCTATTATACCTAATAGGAGGACACTGGGCATAACCCACAAGAAGCAGAGCTGTGATCAGTCACTCCTCCTGCCTTAATTCAGCAAAAATCTGGTGGGTGTAAGAAAGGTAATTGCAGTGACCAAATCCATTAGCAGACCGTAAGAGCTTGTCATCCCTGTAATTACAAGAGCTCTAAAACAGACCTGATTGATCTCAGAAAATGATGTTACATTATTGACGTCATATAGAAGCATTATGCATCCAAATCATATTTTCCTCCATGGAGAACACATCTAATAAAGATGAGACCTTGATAACGTCAAGCACATTAAACCGTGACACCGTTTTATGACAACATTACAAGTGCTCAAAGCTTTGCGCACAGCTGTATTAATCCTACTGCTGTCATACAGAGTGCCTGGTCACTTCACGAAGCACAACGCATGTATCACTGTGCTGCCCTGTAAAGTCAGTGAACACTAACCATTCTGGTAGGCTACAAGGCCCACAATTGCCTTTAGGTGGTAATGCTAATGGCAAGAATATAAAACAAATAAATATAATGTAATTTTTTTTCCCCACAGACCTGAATACTAATGTTGAAGTGTAGCGAAAACCCAGAGGATTTCAGTTTGCTGGCTCTGGTAATTTAAAGGAAATATATAGTACCTTTTCAGTGATTTCACTCTTGACTTATTCATATTATGGTCATCCTCTTGACAGATATTTGCAGGTAAGCCACTAGAGGGAGCTCTGTGATTGGAGAAGAGAGGACGGGGATGTGACATCTCTCTTCCATCATACACAGCACGCCTTGTATCCTTTGAGAAAAATACAAGGCATTTTGTGACTGGGCAACTACCAAAAGAAGGTGCGGATGTGACTAGAACACTTCACTGCTCATGTTGGAGACCTTACTCCCTGCAGAGCCTGGAAGCTGAGTGTTATGTGTAGGAGCCATCATGCTGCAAGGTAAGATTGTTCACTTTGCAGCAACCCTTGACACAGAACATACAGCTTTTTAATGATTTACACACAGTGCAGGATGTAAATGATCTTTTTCTGGAGTTTGACTGAAATTTGAACCTAACATTATTACATCTTCATACACAGGTATGTTTAGTGCATTGACATCTCACACCTGCCTTCGGCTGGCCTGAGAGGACATGCAAAGTAATCCTTTCCCAAGAGAAATATGGGGATTGGCACTGGGGGGCCTCCTTTGAAAATCTTAGTTGCCTGGCTTTTATGCCAACTCTCTGGCTACAATACCTTTTGGGGATCGGATTTGGGACATGTATGCACCTCGGAATGGTCAGAGAAAAAAAAAAAAAAAAAAGTTAGAAGATGTGCATACTGGTTTTAGATTACTGACAAGTTAGCCAGACCGCTTGCAGAAGTTGTCAGTAATAGCAGCCTCCGTATTTTTCTCAGTCTTTAAGTGTAGTTCCACTTTTGCAGCAAATTTGGGTAACACCTACTTTATATTTGTTACATTTTCCTATTCACAGAACAGATTTAAAAACACAGATTTAAAAATTGCCGCTTTCATTTTTAAGTGCGGTTTACCTTATTAAAAATCCTACCTAGTTTGCCCTTATGTCAGGGGTGGACAAAATAATATGGAATTCAGGAGTCTGTCTGTCTGTCCGATCCAGGAGCCAGCTCCACTGCAAACTAGAGAATACCTCAAAAGTTAGGCACCAGCTGTCATTTTTAGGGAGCATTAGCTACTTGGCCCTTGGGGTGTATCCAAGTCCTGCCCTATGTAATGTTAAGGAGGCGACTGGGGAGTTAATGTTTACCATAAATAACCTTGTCTGTACTGTGCTGACAGATCTCAGTTGGAAACTAGATTTCACAGGGTTAAAGATATAGAAGCATTGCAGGATAATGAGAGCAAACTCAGTGTGTCCTTAGTCTTTCTAGGAGGTAAGACACACTTTTAAATTGTTCAGAGTAGCTTACAGTCTGCCCAAAGGCATTTATAGGCATGCTGTGTGAATGGGAGCCATGAACATATAGCACAGGTTTTCTCAAATCTGACAGCAAAAGTGAAAATATCTTTTAAAAAGGAGAACTATGAGGTGAGTGCTTTTCACTCACCTCATAGTTCTAGCCAACCTGCGACAATGAGACTGTCACAGGTCGGCTCAGGAGATCGAACATATACCGGCGTTTGCTCACCTCTCGATCCTGTCACGGCTCTCTGCCGTGACAGGGGAGGGGCTGGATTCCCCCCTCCCTGCTCCGATCCGCCAGCGCTGACGGGCGGAACGGACAGGGGCGGGGGCGGGTACAGCTGGCTGTGCCTCTAGATAGGCAGAGCCAGCCGTCACTTACGCAGCTGGGCTGTAGCTCACGGTATACTGAGCTTAGGGTAACGGGAGGACGCTAGTTTGTGTCCTTCCGTTACCCTAAGAAGAACTATGGGGAAAAGCCCTGACCCCATAGTTCTCCTTTAAAGCAACTCTGTGGCTATAAACAAAATTATACCGAAAAACAAAGAAAAGAAGAAGTTCTGTATAGCGAACTGTCCCCATGCCAATTTGACGAACCTTTACTCTGTTTGCTGAGCAAAGCCCATGGAAGGATCTTCATGTCCAACCCTGTTCTGTGTGTGTTGGTAATCTACACTCTCAACTACCCCCGTGCTCTGTGGTTTCTCCCACTGCCCCTATGGGACATGGTGGAAAGTAACACAGAGCTCTTCGGGGGACGCAGCATCCAACACACCCAGTAGTGTGCTGGATGTTGGGATAGATCCTTTGGGAGTCTACAAACCGGCACCGGGACAGGCAAGTATGAGGTCTTTTTTTCCCCAGAAGTAATGAATATCACCGCAAAACAGGGCAGCTTGTTTTTTTATATAGGAACGGTTCAATCCATGACTTTATTCTGATGAAGTGCATTACAAAGACAACTCTGTAGTATAGCCAGATGATTCTAGATGATTCATGTAAAGATCACAACACGATTGTACTCACAGCTCACTCACATTATGCTTACTGCACACAATCCTAAAACACTCATGGATGGAGGGGGGAATCCTGTATGCACTTGTTTAACCCATCTGTTACCCTAGGGGCTGTGTATACAGAAGCACAAATCTTGCATATGGGTTAACAGTTTCACTGCCTCCAAGCTGAATACAGCTAGTTAGCTCTCTCATAAAGAGCTCTTCATGGGCAGACAGAACAGGTTCAGTCGCAGAACAGATGACTCTTTATATAGTGTACACAAGGACACTTGATTTGACAGATACAGGTGAGAAAGGCGCTGGGAGGTCAAAGCACTCATTTAACAAGTCACTATATATAGATCATAAAAGCCAAGCACACACAGACCAGGTTACAATGAAGACAAGTTTGTAGGTTTGGACACAAGACTACTCATTCACATATAAATGTCAGTTGTCTGCCCACTAGATTAATAAGCCTAGATATGAAGAGATTCACTTTTGGCCACCTAGTTTTTTTTTTTTTTCTACTGCCACGTGCAGACACCAGGACAATTTGGCTAATAATTGCCAATAATAATAATTGCTAGGATGATGTTTATGACGACAGGAAGCCTATCCCACCTCAACCCAACCACTGAACCATCACATTCTCAAATAATTCATTCCCACACAGCTACCTCCTCATGTATCATTTCCCCCTCCTCTTTCAGATTGTAAGCCCTCAGGGGCAGGGCCCTCCTTACCATCCTGTCTTGAATTGTATTGTAATGTCTTCCTTACATTGTAAAGCGCTGCGCAAACTGTTGGCGCTATATAAATACTATGTAATAATAATAATTATAACAACAACAAATGCTTTTTGGTCCCATGGACTTCAATGGGAAACTTCATGTGACAAGACGCTCAGGCGTTAACAGGTGCCATAGAAATGAATGGAATTCCTTGTCTTAAGTGTTTTGTCTCGATTCCCTTTGAGAAAACGCCTAGATGTGAATGGGGACTAACAACCACAACTGGGTGGCTGTTCTGTCAAAGTGCCTCTCTCTCTGTGCTAGGCACAATGACAACTCAGTTGGCCAGTGGCAGACTGTAGGGTCTGCCGAGGTACGGATGACCAGGTAGACCTGGCCAGTTGGCAGTTCTACCTGAACAATGATTTCTCAGACAAAGATGCTCCCCAATTCTCAGGCTCAGGGGATTCTCTCCAACATTAGAGGGGGGTAAGGTCTTGAACAACATTACCCACATAACTGCACATCTTTCTTGTGAGATAAGAATTTATTAAATTACTTTCAAAACCAAAGCCTGTGAATGGGAAATGGCTCAGTATACCTAACAGTTTCAAGCCACAAATTACTCAACCCCACAGTCAGGAAATACATTGTACAACTTCAAAAAGAGAAGAACAGTAATGTCTGCATAGAGTTTCTATATCCTGGTGCATATATGTTTCCTAATATAGCTCAAAAACAATACCACAAGGGTCACTAGGCCTATCTGTGTTCATCTGTGCTAAATACAAGAAGACTCTTCTAAAAGAAATGGGAACTGGTGGTGTTCTGTATATAGTGAAGAGTGGCTATACAGATCTAGCTATCCTTTGGCAGGTAGAAATATGTCCTATGTATGTATTCCAAAATGTGTATTTAGCGGTTTGCTTGAAATTCAGCTTTAGAAGACAGATACAAGGAATTGGTTTTCTATAGAAAAACTCAAGACTTTCGGAAACATCCAGTACTTGTATTTCTAATGCTGACATCATGACAGTGTGGTGTAGACATTCCATTTTTAGGTGTGCATAAAAATAGACAGACATATTATATAAATAGATACCAAAACAGGAGATACGGTTTCCCTTAAAGATCTCCCATCACATGCAATCAACTAGTGATGTGTTTCCTAAAGGAGTGGGACATGTAACACTTGTGGTACTCGCCCTCACTGGATAGGACATACAACAATGCTTAGCAGAAAAGTCTTGCAGGAGGATATAGTTTGTCTGGTGTCCACAATATGACTTGTCTATGCATTAGAACTTAGCTGGGAAAGTTGCCCAGTGCAGCCCATTGCATCTGGTGTGGTTAGTGTAAAGTTATTCATTTTCAAAGTTATTTTTGGGGGCTAGGGTGAGGAAGGAATAGAATGACTGCCAGGTTTTACTGCCATCGGAGGTGCAGTTGGAGAGATTCCTTATTTTAATGACTGGTAAGGAGTTCCCAGGACAGGAAGTGAGGGGAAATCTCTCCTCACGGCGACACAGGCAAAAGTCATTTTTTAAGTTTTAGTTTTACGTTAAAGTAAAGGGAACTTGAGAGATACCTGTCAGCTGTTTATTGTCTGTTCCCCTGTTGTCCCACACTTCCTATCTGGTTAAAAGCTGTCCCCAAAACAGAGGAGAAACCTCTCTAACAGAGCCCTGGATAGCACGTACACACGACGAGTTCTATGCTTTCCCAATTCTATTCAAAACTAAAATATAAAGGTTTAAGGTATAGATACAACTAAAGTGAATCTGTGTCCATACTATGGATGCTAAAGTGGTTACATATTGTGAACGCGCAGTTAAAGCTTTTAAAACACGCCCTCATTCACCTCTGTAGCTCTATGGGGATACAGGTATACTTAAATGTAATGATCATGGAGGAAAAAAAATAAAAATAATTTAGGTTGGATCATGCCCAGACATCCAATGCTATCCAATATCCATGGAAACTAGGGCTGCAACAACTAAATCGACTATAATCGATTATTGAAAAAGTTGTCAACTTTTTCATTCATCGATTAATCGGCTTCCGATTGGTTGGCCGTTCACGGCTCCACACACGCTGCGCGCCACACCTCCACACGCTCGCCGCTGCCAGACCCCCCCCGCCCGCATCCACACACCGCACCTCCTCCCCGCCTCACGCTCACCGCCCACATCCATGATCGGCACAGAGACGCGGAGAGAAGAAGTAAGGAGGAGCAGGTATGGGTGGATGACAGCCGCTGATAGACAGGACCGATCTCAGAAACAAGTTGCTGGAAGACTGCTCAGGTAAGCCTGCACTTTCCCACACATGCTGCTCTATAATGTATTGCTGGGATAGTGGGATTTGTATTCCTCTATAGCTGATGGTACATTCTGCTGTACTGTATATTATACAGCACAATGTACCATCAGCTATAGAGGAATACAAATCCCAGCAATACATTGTACACTGTATGTATAATGTATTGCTGGTATTTGTTGTATTCCTATATAGCTGGTGGTATTCTGCATTGAGCTGTATAGAGGACTACAATTCAAGGAATAATACATTATACAGCGCAATACCACCAGCTATAGAGGAGTACAACAAATCCCAGCAATAGTACATTATACAGCGCAATGCAGAATGTCACCAGCTATAATGTACTATTGCTGGGATTTGTTGTATACCTCTATAGCTGGTGGTATTCTGCATTGTGCTGTATAATGTATTATTGCTGGGTGTTGTAGTCCTCTATAGTCCATGCCATTCATACACTTTTCATTTCACTATATTGCACACCACACTTTTTTTTTTCTTTTTTACTTCCACCGCTCCAAGCTTGCTCCTGTGATAGACTGCAATCTCAATACAAACTAGTAGTCCCATCACTGAAGCCATTTAAAAAAAAATTTATTTCATTTTTTATCCGACTAAATCGAACTAAATTGGCTAACTAATTG
This sequence comes from Nanorana parkeri, assembly GCF_000935625.1. Classification (NCBI taxonomy): domain Eukaryota; kingdom Metazoa; phylum Chordata; class Amphibia; order Anura; family Dicroglossidae; genus Nanorana; species Nanorana parkeri. The sequence continues at coordinate 1,139,649 of NW_017306323.1, forward strand.
ATTTTTGAAAATAATAGTTAGCTGCAGCTCTAATAGAAACCTTACACAGGAATAACCTGATAGACAACGGAAAGGGAAAATAAGGGTGATGCATGTACCACTCAGAAGGGAAATTAGTTAAAAAACAGGGCAGAGAGGTATTAACCTCAAAGGCTGCACTAATTCCCCAGCAGATTAGAGTGCAGTCAGACTTCAAGTCTAATAATTGCAGATACTAAAGATGGATTGGTAGCAAAGTAATTAATCCACTCATCCAATCATTTTATTCCCAGAGGTATTTACCAAGTAAAACACACTGTTAGCACCAAAGAGGATCTGGGAATGAAAAACAGTGCGTTACGGAAAGGATGAGAAATAACATAAGCCGTCCTAACATGTCCCCTGGAAATTAACTAGTTGTTGTATATTAACACTCGATGCTAAACAGAGGATTTGTGAGACGTGCTCGCTCTAGAATTCACATATTCTACAGCAACAGGAGCTGTTGTTTACTATCAGAATGTGTACTGGAGCAACATAGAGCATATACTGAATGGTCAAAGGGCAGCTAAGAAAAAAAAAATTTATATATATA
>NW_017306323.1:1140235-1147774 GCF_000935625.1 Nanorana parkeri
ATTTATAAAAAGAAAAACCAAAACAAAAAAAAAACTATCCTTTCTATTCGATACAGTTTTACAAATCAACAATATACTTTGTTGTGCTGTATTTCGATGAACTGGCGCAGAGCAGTCACAATAACGCCCCTGCTAAGGCTGGGTTCACACCAGGGCGTTTTCCAGAAAAACGCTCAAGCAGTGAAATCCTATTAATTCCTATGGGCATGGTTCCCACCTGGACGTATTTCATCGCGCTTTGACACGCTGAAAAACTCCCTATGCCCGAAATAGTACAGGAGCTTCTTTGGGGCGGATTTCAGCGCATATCCATTAGTATACAGCCTGATAGATTTCGTAAACGCACATATTACAAACGCCCAGGTGTGAACCCAGCCTAACACTTGGACATGCCATAGGGGCACCCAATGAACAGACATGGTGGTTCAGGAACATTAAAAAGGAATGTCCAACACAAAGTGGTAGCCAAGTCATTTTTCAAGTTATTAGTTCATCTTTAAATTAAAAAGCACAAATTGATCAAAGTGTGAGTCGAGCTAAAACATTTTATTCTATTAGACATCTGTCAGGGTTTTAGAATTGCCCATGTCTATCCCAAGACATAGCCCAAGACCATCCCACAGGGACCTAAACGGCAATGAAAACACTTTCCTAGCAGTGTGGGGGAAGGGCTGTAACACCAGTCACATTTTTGATGTCCATGTTCCTATCTGAGAACACCATTTTTATTTCCTCATTGGTCACAGAATGGGAAGTATAGGGGAAATTTCCACCTATGGGGATGCTGACAGCAACAAAAACCTTACCGAGGTTTAAAACTTAAAAAAAGAAGTCAGGTTGGAGCCGTGCTTCAATTTCCCAACAGACCTATAAGATGCAGAGTATAAGAAAGAACAGAGCCTGGTGCTAATACATGTGGTTCTCCATCCACCATCATCTCTAATCCAGCTAAATAAAATCAGCACAGAACAGTATTTATATTCCAGTTCTAGCTAGTTGGCCTAATCATGTTTAGCAGGGTATTGCCATTTCCCTCTGATATGTATTTGCACTGCATCAGTTAATTGGCACAAATCATATACAGCAATAAATTATTTACCACAATAAAAAGGTCATCCATTGCAAAATTCCTGGGAAAAGGTCAAATCCCCTGACAACAACCCATTCCCTGGATTTTTATTTGTTCGCCAATCTGAATATCTTCACTTTGTCTTGTTTATTACTTATATGAAACCTCAGTCTTTTTACTGGGCCATAAATGACAGCTATGAAAAGGGATAGGATAACCAATGACTTATAACAGGACCATATCGGCATAGGTATGAAATCATCATCATACACCCACTGTTGTCTCTAAAATATTAAAGAACTGGCTTAGTTGCAGCCAAGGCACCGTGTTGTCAGATCAAACAGGAAGTTAGGGCATCACCGTGAAAAATTGATTATATTCGTATTCTGTGGGTTATTGCACTTTGCCCTTTGACTTACTGAATTAGCCCTGGAGTGTTAAAAGGACATTCTGCTTAATAGTATGAACATTCCTCTGGCCCAAAGTCTGCAGGGTTGTCCCTTTGATAGCTGCAAATTCATCTCTGTTGTGGTAGAACATGGTACTTGGCGTTGATTGACTAAAGAGAAAGCCAGCTAATGCCCAAAATGATAATGCAAATGTGGCTCCCATTGCCGACTCCCTTCTGAAAATGCTAATCTCTGGTTGCCATGCTGACCCTTAAAAAAGACTCTAGCACCATTCAGGGCAAAGTGACCATGGCTTTATAAAGTGCACCTCCCTCAGCCACTTTATACTGGTCTCCCGCACTCCCCCACCACAGACACCCCCAAACAATACATAGACTTGACATGAATAGTGACATTGTCTCCTTAATACTTTCCGAGTCACTGACCTGACCAAGAACAAGTATAAGGTTCTCACTAGTAGTGTCCAAGACATTGATCCTTTAGGCCAGTACAATATGTGTTGGTGCCAGATAAAACAAGCACATAATTTAATTTAGGGTCGTATCATTTTACACAGAGGTTATTACCAAATTATTTAGGGTCGTATCATTTTACACAGAGGTAAAAAAAACAAAAAATCTGACATTTCTTCCTAAAATTAATCCGTCAGATTTCTATAGGAGCCTTTAACCGCGGACTAGGGGGGTGCAAGCTCCAAGCCGGTCATCCTCCTATAGCTCCTTGGTCAAGAGCCTGGACAAACATGAGCACATCAAGTCTCCTGCCACCTCAAACCACTGTTCCAGGTCAGTAAAGTAGTTTGATATTTAAAACGAAGTAGTGTATTAACGTCCAGAATACTTGTGCTGGGGCGCACACCTTCAAAAAGTCAGCCAAGTCAGCTGCCCTATATCTATAGTGATAAGATTTCTTTATACAAGTGTACCGTGTTTCCCCGAAAATAAGACACTAATATTTTTTTTGGCTCAAAAAAAACCCATTAGGTCTTATTTTTTCTTTTTTTATGTAGAACAATCCAAAGTTAAACACAAATCCAAATTAAATAATCCAAAATGGCAGTTAAGAATAGGGTGATCAGGCCAATCAGGGGTGTCGTACCTTTCCAAGAGCAATTTGGTAACCAATCGCTGGCCAGAATGAGCGAAATGCGCTTTCACTATGGATTCCTCACAGGTGGAGTGCATTTGGTATGACTCCGCCTGTGACAGGAGCCGGCGCTATAGAGGAGGCATCAGCTTATGCGGCTCTGCTCCCTCCGCTGCCGCCTCGCTTCCTCTAGAGCTGGCTTCGTTGGCACCGCTGATTCTCTCCCGCGGCTCTTCAAGTTCCCCCTTATGCCACCACCGGCCCTGGACTTGTGATGATTGCAAGTACGATCTGCCTGTCCAAGATGGGCAGATCGTACAAGCTTTTAATTAGCTTACAACCATCGCAAGACGGAAGTCTTGCAATGGTTGTAAAGTGTATGGCCAACTTTAGAGCGAGCCAGCTCTCTGAGGATCAGGTGAGTTTAACTTTTTTTTACCCTAGGCAAAAACGAGTGGTTAACCCTTGCAGTGCAGGGGTATCCCCACTGCAAGGGTTAATAACATTTCTGCCTAGAGTTCTTCTTTAAGGGTTTGTGGAAACCATCGAACACATGCATGCATAGCAGTGAGGTTTTTATGACCCATTACAAAATAAAAATAAATGCTTTTACCCTACACTGCTGTGAGTTGACATAGTCACAGTGCTTGTGAACGCATTTTGCAAAGACACAACATGTCCTATTTTCTTCAGTGCACAGCAACACACTGACACCATAGGGTGTCATTCACAAAAGGGTAAAGAGAAGGCAGGAAGGAGAAGGGAAAAATAAAAGGACAACATATCTGAACTTAAAAGTGAGCTGAATCAGAGAATGTTTCCAAATCAGCTATGTTGTTCTAGATTGTTCCCTTCTCCTGCCTCCTCCAAACTCTTCACCCTTTTGTGAATAACCCTGATAGTGTTTGTTAGCCTTGTTTTTGTATTGGCCCGGTGCAGTTGGTGGGAATGAGCCATAAATATGAATCTCTTCTATTCTAGCGTCAGTTGTATTGGGTGAAGTTTTTTTATAGCATCCAATGCCAGGTCTGATAAGAAGGCTGCTAGCTGCATGCACTGGTGCTCTTCTAATCAGTAACTGGCTGAATTTCAGTCCTGCATCTGATTACTCCAACACAAAAATCTGACTCCAGTGAATATTTTGGAAAGCATTTTATGCCTTGGAGTCGGACCAGGGATTAGAACATTCTGCTTAGATATAAGTGAAGGCTTGTTAAATTGATTTTGATATTTAAAAACAAAGACCTGAATAACACAAGCTTCATTTTAATATTTGAGTAAATACAGGGCCATATTCATAAAAGCAGTAAAGATTTATGTTCACAAAACATTCACTGGTGGTGAATCAAACACTGTCATCCAAAACATGCACCAGGACGATTCACCTGCATTGAATGTTTGGTGAATGTGGGGATTGCTTGCTTTCTAAACCTACTTATTTGTGTTTCTTAAATCAACCGGGTCTTTTGTTGAACAGTACGGTTTTTTGTGGGGGGGGGGGGGGGGGGGGGGGGGTGACAGAGCTCCGGGGAGGTAACAAGGGGCTAGGGAACACAGCTGGCATAAAAACAAAGATTTACGGTAGTTTACCTGTCTGCTGGTAAGGAGTGATGAGTCACTAGCAAAGTCACTGCATTTTCCAGACTGATACATCAGTTTCAAGACATTATGAAACTGGTAAAATAACAAGTTGAACTGGAAAGCTGCCAAACACAATTTTGAAGGCTGACACTAGTAACATTGAGTTCAATTAAAGGGTAACTATGGTCAAAAAACAAAAACTGTATTAATATGCAGTACTGAACTATCTATCCCACGCTCAAAACCACTTTAAGACCAAGTACTGTCCCTCATGTACTTGCCGATACTTTTTCTTAAAAAGGAGAACTATGGGGTTAAGGCTTTTCCCCATAGTTCTCCTTAGGGTAACGGGAGGACACAAACTAGCGTCCTCCCGTCACCCTAGGCTCAGTATACCGCGAGCTGTAGCTCACGGTATACTGAGACGCCGCAGCTGAAGCGGATCCCGGCAATTGTGCCGGGATCCGCCCAGCTGCGTGACTGACAGCTATCTATAGGCAGAGCCAGCTGTACTCGCCCCTCCCCCGTTCGTTCCGCCAGTCAGCGCTGGCAGATCGGAGCGGGGAATCCAGCCCCTCCCGTCACGGCAGAGAGCTGTGACAGGATCGAGAGGTGAGCAAACGCCGGTATGTGTTCGCTCACCTCCCGATCTACTAAGCCGACCTGTGACAGTCTCATTGTCACAGGTCGGCTAGAACTATGCGAGTGAAAAAGCACTCACCGCATAGTTCTCCTTTAAAAAGGGACATGTGACATTTTTTTCTAAAACAACACAGACTGATGATTTTAGGGCAGTTTCTCACCAGTGCTAAAAATACGGATGTCACCAGAGCTGAATACATGTCCGCAAAGCCGAAACATATGTCCCCCACAGTATTCTGCTTTGTGGACATGTAGTCTTAGAATACATGTCCACAAAGCAGAATTCCTCTCACTAGGCTGCGTGTCGATCTCACCTGGGTGACGTGGACATCTGCAGTGGCTCTGCAGGCACTCCACCTCACCGGCGATGTCAGGACCCAGCCTCCCCCACCTCCAGACCGGCGATGCTGCCACGTCCAGTCCGGCCGACTATCTGCGCTGCTAGGCCCCGCAACTTTCATCCATCTCCCAGCCCAGTCCTCCCTGTCAGTGTGCGGCGGGAACCCCCCGCTTCTAGCCCTGGGGCGGTAGTTTTGCCCCCGAGTTGTCCATGGCAGTGCAGGTCCCCAGCCAGCTGCCGAGGTCCCCACAAGTGCGGGAACTCGGACGGCTGCTGCTGTTTGAAAATGTAAAGGACCAGTATCGGCCTTGAGAATCGAGCCATTTTCATGAGTACAAGTACTCGTGAAAGTGCCTGGTATCGGCCACGATACTAGTATCGGTATCGGGTCATCCCTACCAATAACCATATTGATCTAGAAGTTTGTAAACATTTTTGAAGAGGCCCATAGGCCCATGCTTCCTCAATGCATGGACACAAATTCACTCAGACCTATGCACCCACTTATTTTTCAATGTTCCTTTTTTTTTTTGATGGGTGTATAAATTAGGTACGCACGCAGACAGTGGATGGAAAGCAGAATCATACAAGCACAGTGGCATAGTGGTTAGCGCTTCTGCCTTGCAGCACTGGGGGTCCCTGGTTTCAATCCCGGCCAGATCACATTCTGCAAGGAGTTTGCATGATCTCCCTGTGCTTGCGTGGGTTGCCTCCGGGTACTCTGGTTTCCTCCCACACTCAAGACATGCTGGAAGGTTAATTGGCTCCTCTCTAACTTGGCACTCTATGTATGCATGTGAAATGGGACTATCCTTGAGGACTGATGTGAATGTGAAACTATGTAAAGTGCTGTGTAAATTGTCGGCGCTATATAAATACCTGTAATAAAAAAATAAAAAGCATGCCAAACCAGACCTGCTCATGGAAGCAAGGTTTGTGATTAGATTACAATTATACATTATATTAATAATTTCACATTGGTGCTGCAAACTTTGATTTGTGATATATGTATTTTATACATTTTTTTGTTGTAGAAAATTGCTTTATTATTTTCCAATATATACACACAGTATAAACATACATCAAGAGAAAACCATATAATATTCCGCTAATATTATGAGCATTCTTCCCTTTAAGGGTCTCAGCTAAAATCGAAGCCAAAAGAAAGAAGAAAGAAACATAAAAAAATACTTTTTCTTTTTTTAGATTTTGTTTTTTGGTCTACACGGAAGGAAATGACTCATTACCTGAGCTTATATGCAAGTAAAACACCAATACTGGTGTAAAAAAAACCCAGAACATTACCATACAAAAAGGTTAATATTTGGAGATCTATAAGCTCTAGAACTCATACAAAAGTTCCCTGGGTGTGCAAAGCGTTAAATGAATTTCTGTAGACAGACAAAAGATCATCTGTCTTTGAGCTGGCAACTCCGAGCTCGGTGGAGGAGCTCAATTAGTTCCACACCTTTGTCATGTAGCCCCTTGTTTCCATAGCAGAGAACATTGTGGAAGAACAAGTCTCAGGCAAGTATTATCTGAGAGCCCCAGATATTGCCCGCTGAGCATGCTCACCACCCAGCGCTGCTCCAAGACATTTGCCTTTCACAAAAGGAGGCAGAGAAACAACTGCACATAGCAACAGCATCAGCACTGTGATTGGTTGCAATTTGGCCTTAACCCCTCCTCGGCGAGGAAAGGGCTTCCACGGTTTCCTGCTTCTTTGGCAGTCACAGCAGTGTTTGCTTTTCTCCTCCTGTGAACTCAGCTGTATTTTGCTTCACTTCAGGATATCAAGAAAAAAGGAACCACAACAGTCCGCAAGAGCAATAAAGATAAAAAAACAAGAGAAGCTCTGTTATGTTACCACAGAAATAGACAAAATACAAGGAGGATAAAAGGCGTTAGCAGTTTGTGGACGGCACACATGCAATTTTAGTCTTAGAAATGGTCTTAAAATTACTATACTACTAGAATTCCCTTTTCAGCTGATTTAAAGTGTCCCCGTTTGCACATAGGCGTATCGGGAACACATATCAAATGCTTTGACAAGCGGTCACAAAATATCCACCAAACGTGCTTGTGGTGCCATTACTAGTTAATGGCACCCCTAATACGGCCAAGCAAGCGCGCTTCTTTACCATGCGGGGAGAAATATGTGAAATACATGTTGCAGAATGTGATACATGCGTGACTTTTCCCATGTTTGGCATGCATTCAGCACCCATTGAAATCAATAGGGTAGCTCACCAATCGCAGGAAACACCCACAAATGTGCGTCCCGCTGAAAGTAAACAGCAGGCAGTCACCGGATATCTGTCGACCCCTACTGATGGCTGTAAAGGGGAGCCTCGCCCCCACACCTCGTTTCATCTGCCGGCAGCTAGAGGAGTGGACCTGAAGGAGAGCCC
>NW_017306323.1:1147830-1160768 GCF_000935625.1 Nanorana parkeri
TGTCGTTTCTTTTGTGTTCTGATGGTGGCCGCTGCCTGTCCGAATACCAGAGCACAGCTGGTAGCTCACTGGCTGCTGGCTCTGTTCGTACATAGATTTTCCAACCGGTTCCTTTAATCAGCTGATCGAGGGATGCCAACCGAAAGGGTGCCGTCATATTATCGGTAAATGTAACTGATATTTAAAAAATTTGTGAATATTGGCCCCGATTATCAGTCGCCCCTAATATATGTGTCACACACATATACACAATAAATATATTCCCTAGCAGGGCCACAGGGGATCCTGTATCACTGTACTAGCCATATCCACCACAGTGTCTTCTGGCTCCTGCAACAGCCACTGTGTTGAGTGACTTCCTGTCCACTGATAAAACACAGGGGGGGGTCACTTGCTTGGCACAATGGCCATTCAGAAGACCCTAATATGAAAGTATATATAAATGTTTAAAGCTGTACTAGCTGGAAGCACTTTTGTAGCTCCGTACGACGTACGTCCTTGGCAGCGAAAGGGTTAAGGAAAGGAGGGCGGGAGCGACTGGGGAGTTAATGTTTATCTCAATTAAAATCTGCCAGCACAGTACACACAGAGTTATCAGATACTAGGTATATACATGGTCCGCCCTAACACAAGGGTTCAAGATCTCAAGGTTTGGGCGCATTGAACGTTAATACACCCAAAAAAAAAATTGGCCCAGCAAATGATTCTGAATAACAGAAGCTGCCTACAGAGTCCTGTGGATAATGCTGCTCCAAAGAAACAACTAGAACGGTAAGAAATATTTGTTTGGGAATGCTGTGTGAATGGGATCACAACATATAGTGATGGGGGGAAGAGGGGTCTCAAATTTAGGTGCAAAAGAAATACACCTTAAGGACACGGTGGTGTAAAACAACTTTCAGCCAATCAGAAACCTTTTATGTGGAGCGTAGGAGCAGGCATACTATGAAATACTGTAGATTACAAATAGCCGGATTCCTGGAAGTGTGACACCACCATTTCGCTTATTAATGGCTGTGAATAATAAAGAAAAGGAGTTAATTGCCACGGGAGTGCCTGCGAGGTAGAAGACGTCATCATGTGATTCAGCTAACCAGCAAAAATTAAATATACATTCTACCAAAGCACAAAGAACAAATGCTTGGAGCATTTCAAATGTTCATTCATGTCCAGTATATCTCTGCCACTTGGTGATGTCTCTTGTAGGCCGACATATCACACAGATAACAGTAGTCAGCAGCCCATAAAAGGTAAAAGACTTATTAACCATGAAAATGCCATACTGGTTTACAATGGCGGCTCAGAAGAGCCTGAAAAGCAGCGACATAAATACAAATATTCAGTTATAAATGGAAAGCAGATAAAATCGTCTGTAAAGCAATGTTACCGGTCTGACAGCGTGTTCTAGAAATGTAAAAAATATAATATACCCCCTTAATTCAGGGAACCCCATTTCCATATAAGGCTTGATTGGGTTAAAGGTAAAGTCCACCTTTTAAACATAAAATAAATGTTTGCATTGGAGCCATTGGACATGGGGGTGGGGGGGCCTGTTAATGTGACCATGATTCATGTTACACCCCGATAATGGATATTACATGAAACATGGTGTAAAAGGCAAACTTAGTCGGGGAATTCAGTAGGTACCGTATCAAAAGCCTTAGCGAAATTCAAATATACCACATCCACAGACCTACCTCCATCCAGATCTCTACTTACCCCCTCGTAAAAAGTCAGTAGGTTAGTCATTTGTGTTGTTAACCAAGACTCCCTAAAAACGGAACCTAGAAACTCAAGAACAACAATGGAATATATTGTAGTTAGCAGTCTTTAGAGGTCCTGCATTTGGTTTCCCAGGCTTTTTGCCATTTATTTTCACCTGGTGATCCTGCCAGTAACACGTTTCCTGTCCTCAGGTGACAATACTCACTGCACTGTATGGAGGAGCAGCGTTGTCACCATAGGACAGAAGTGCTTTAGACATACAGAACATCTCCTCCTCTTCTCATTCCCATTGGGTAGGTGTTCTGTAGTCCAACAACAAGAACTGGGAAAAAGGCTAACTGATAACCGTCAGCAGAGGAAACAGAAGGTATTGGGGTCATTACATATCTGGCAGGAAAACAGGCATGTTTTCACACTTCAACACTTTCAATAAAGACTCACTGTTAGGAAACTTGACAAATACTTCTCAGACACCTTAAAGCAAACAAGGTCATACACACAAGTGTTTAGTGATCACTTCAGTGGGTGGCGTGTCATATAAAAATGCTCCCCCCTTCCCCAGCAAGGCCCTCGGATGGGAGAGCTTGGAAACGGTACAGCCCAGAGCCAGGCGCCGATATGCTGATGCATCTCTGTGTTCAGGAACCTTGACAAAGATCCGCATTACGGCTTCTGGCAGATGTAACCTCCAATACAATGTTACCAGCCAAGGGCATTCTGATGTGTTAGACCTTGTAACGCTCTTGTGACAATGCGGTTTCCTTCCTTACTTTTCTCTCAGATATCATGCACACTATGACCCAAAAGTATGTGAATACCCCTCTGAATGATTGACTTACCAGTGTAGAGTATGGTAATGCTACGGTGCAGAAGACATTTTAGACTGTTGCGCGTCTCCAAACCTGTGGCAACAATTTGGGGAAGCCCCTTTGTGTTCCAGCTTGACTGTGCACAAGGACAAAGCTATAAAAGACATACTTTGATGAGTTGGCTGTGGAGGAACTCGAGTGCCGATAATTTATGCAGCGCTTTACATAGTCCACATTCACATCAGTCCCAGCCCTCAGGGAGATTACAATCTAGGGTCCCACAGGGCCAGGGCCAATTCAGACAGGAGCCAATTAACATTGCAGCATGTCTTTGGAGTGTGGGAGGAGACCCACACAAACACAGGGAGAAACAAGAAACTCCTTGCAGATAGCATCCTGACCGGTATTTGAACCGGGGAGCAGAAGTGCTAACCACTATGCCACTGTGCTGCCCATGAAACACCAATGGCGTGCCAGGTTCTCTCGCCCAACATCAGTATCTGACCTCACAAAGCTCTTTTGGCTGAATGGCGACAACATTTTCACAAACCCACTCCACAACCTTGTGGAAAGTCTTCTTAGAAGAGTGGAGGGTGTTACTGCGAGTAGGGGGTGGCCCCACTTCATAGTAATGCCCATAGTTTTGAAATGGGATGCCCAACATGATCATATAGGTGGCATGGTCAGGTGCCCACAATCTTTCAGCAATACAGCATATGTGGGATGGTCCTTTTTATAACAGTTCCATAGTAATAATGCCAACATCCTATCACACAGGATCTGTTGGGTTGCGATACATTTTCGAATGAGCGTGAATGTCGCTAGTTCACACCAACCTGTTACATTGCGCTGAAAAGAAAAAAAAAAGTAGAACATGTACTACTTTCTTTCAGCGCAATGTAACGCAGCGGAGCGGGGTGAACTAACCCCATTTATTTTTCGGTGCCCTTCCATTAGCATCCATTGAAAAGTGTATCAAAATTCATCATCAGATTGGAAGGAAATCGGAAGGCAGAATTGCAATTTCACGGACCCTCCATTGACTTGCGATTTCCTTCTGATTTTGGTGTGAATGCACTCTTAAAGTGACATTAAAGGATACCCCCCCCCCCCCATGTTAGTGTAAGGACTTACCCTAAATGATGCCTCTTAAGCCGATCATCTTCTTTAGTGTAGTTTTCAGCTGTCCATCCAGCGCTGGTGCGGGTCTCCGATCCAGCGCCGACTCCTTTGTCCTCTTCTCCTGACGTGCCACGGAGTCTGTGCGGGTGCACGCTGCTCCATAGACTTACCTTGCGTCTCTCCTCGTCTACCGGCCGAACATCTAAACTGCGCATGTGCCCTCCCCAAGATCCTTTGCGGCCACCCGAGACTCTTCAGATGTTCGGACGGGAGCGCGCGGTGAAGACACAGGTAAGTTTAAATGTTTGAAAAGGTTTAAAAAAAAAAAATAAGTTTTTGCATATATCTATTGCTTGCTAGCCATAGATATATGCAAAAATACGCTGAGGGTTTAATAACCATTTAAGTGTAGCATAGAAGTGATGCAGAAAAACTAGGATACTTGTAGTAGGATTAGCTCAGCTACTAGGAGTTAAATGTATCCATACGCAGACTGCCTTTCATGTGCAGACCTTTGTACACTGTTACAGAAAGGCCTGAATGGTTTCTCTTCCTGAACAGATCCTTCTAAACACAAAATGAAATTGTAACATCGGTCAAAATCAGTGACCTGCCGGCTGCTGCTGCTGAACATTTCACTACTGACGTCACAGCTAACAAATGATCTGTTAGCACGGTCAGAACTATACTGAGCCAGAAGCAGAACAATGGACAAAAGTTGCATGAGGGAGTCATGAACCGTTCCAGACTTGATTATGCAAGCAAAGTCAGCTGTCTCAAAGTAAACATGACATTCTGTTTGCCTGTAGATAGAACACTATCTACGAACACAAGACACCCAGAAACCTGCACACACTCATTAGTGAAAAGCCTTGAAGATCAAAACAGAAGGCCTGTGCTATTTTCAGCAGATCTATGTTACATATGCAGGGCCATGGAAAAAAAAAAACCAGTTCAGAATTATCTCCAAGTGGTGGGAGGAGGTGGGGGGTCAGCTCATTGGAGTGTGCCTGGGCGTGGGGTGGCAGTAATAAAACACAGTAGTCAGCAAAATAAAAAGGGTCTTTTCAGAAAGTAAAAATAGGTTGGAAAACAAAAACAAAAAATCCCCCCTCCCAAAAAGAAAACCCACATACCAATGAACTAGTATCCTCATTCACTGATCTCAAACTCTGTTTTATTAAAAAGTCCACTTGTTCAGCTTAAAGCTGAACTTGGGGATAGGCAAATCTAGTCAAAGTTACAAAAGTGCATGCAAAGTCTTACTTGATCCTTGATGTGCCTTGTTCATTTCTTCCAGAGCAGTGCAATAATCCAGTATGAAACGTTGGCTTCCTGTAAAAAAAAAAAAAAAAAAGCCCAGTCCCTTCTACGGTCTCAAATTGAGCAGGGTGACTGGTCTTGTATCCGCCTCCCCTACTGTATATCCTGTAGGCAGTCTGTAGTGGGTGGGGAATGTGGGTCCCTCCCTCAGTTCTGCTCTCTGCACAGGCTATGTACAACAAGCGATGATATCGCTGACAAGGTATGCAAGTAATTTGGTGTACATAAAGTAGATTTGTACAGTATTCTCTGTATCTATTGAGGATATATTTCAATGAAAAGTTCTGCAGCATTAACATGGAACTCCCAAACAAAACTCAAATACCAGGATCCTCATTAGATTCCCAATTCATGTTGTAGCCTGCACTTAAAGAAAGTAGTGATAAGGCCGGGCTTGGGGTGAACCTGGTTCACCCACGTTCGCCCAAACCTCAGGACTGACACAGACCTCCCGACCCAATTAGTCAGAAGTTGCATTTGGGGCATTCGCAGCCCCTTTGTGACATATAGCTGCAGGGTGGGAATGTGTCTCCCTGCAACTGATTGGGTCAGGATGAGGGGAGAGTTTGGAGTGAATGCGGGTGAATCAGGTCCATCCAAGCCTGGCCTTATCACTGCAACATGACTCATGTTATTAACATTAAGCTGGCCATACATTATACTAATTCCTGAAGAACCGCTGTTGCCACCCTTTTGGCCAGCATCCCTCGATCGGCTGATTGAAGGAGCCGGTTGGAAAATCTTCAAATGAAATTCAGGTACAAATACTAGCTGTATATAAAAATACATTTCATGATATATAAAAGGAGAGTTACACTGAAGCTGTCAAAGGTTGGCTCTGTTTATCGGGAAGTCAGTGAACACATATCGCTCACTTGTCGATCATCTCCCTGCTTAGTGAAGTGACTGTCAGTCACCGCTCCCTGCAGGGTTTCCCCCCCCTAACCGTTTCTCCAGCGCTGACTGAAGGAACGGACAGGGATAGGGTGGGCACAGCTGGCTCTGCCTCTAGATAGGCAGAGCCAGCTGTCCATCCACTCTCTGTTGGCCTGAGGACGGGGCCGCATGGTCTCGAAACGTCGCTAAGGAGATGCGTAAACAGCATTGACTTTAATATCATGGAGTGCAAGTGACTACTTTCATCTATCTACATTTCACGGAGGCATCCGTTGTCACCACCGCACCCACCCATTTGGATTTGGGTTTTTGTCCGGTCGGGAGTGCAATGGGACAGGAGGATTAAGTTTCCAGCTGTCAATCTGCCTGCGGGGTGGATCTCGACAGCATTGTCAGGATCCATCCTGGCTGCGGGGCGGCTCTGTGCTGTCAGCATATAGCAGTCAATAGCCCGCTATATACTGAGTTTTGGGTCAACAGAGGACATTAGTATATGTCCTCCTGTGACCCTGAAGAGAACTATGGCCAAAAAAGGTTGGCCCATAGTTCGCTTTTAAATGAATACTGTATAAGCCATGGTTGTCTATTTTTTAACACTGGAATTTCTCTTTAAGATACCTACAAAGGAGCAAATGGAGGATGACTGTGCACAATGCAGCCACCAAACATGAATTCAAACAGAAGATTATTGTACAAACCTGCACATTTGAAATGGGTGAAGGTTCATATTTGTGGCTAAGGAGAAGGGAGCACACAGAGTGAAGGAAAGCAATAGCAAATCAGCTAGAAAGTGATCGCAGAGATAAAACCTTATGTCAAACGGTTTCAGATACTCATTCACAGATTCTTACTTTGTGAACATATTATAGTACTTTGCTAAACAAACACAGAAGACTTAAAATATAGGCCACACTAGCATAATAAACAGAACTCCAGCAACAGCCTGATATAGGCCATAATTAGGTCAAGAAGTTTACATGTTCTGGTCATATTACAGTGAATATTTATAGGCAGACACTATTTATAAGCTCCGCTAAATAAGTCCTCCGGAAACACCAAACTGGATCTCAACTGTACCTCAGAAGGCTATGTTCAAGTCAAGCCTGTTATTCCAAGGCAGTGCTGCCTACAAAAATGTTTCAAGACAAAGCCATGCATGCATCTAAAATAATCCCCAGAATGACGGATGTTACTGAACCAGAGACCTTTCAGAAATGATAGACGGGTGACGGGTATCTGCTTGGATTGATCACTTAAAGGCTCCTTTTTTCCCAATGAAACGAGGATCTGTTTGTCAGTTGATAAAAGAAAAATGAGTTGCCATATCATTTAAAGTAAGCCTAGTAAATAAAGAGGCTGCCAATGCCATCACAAAATACAAGTGGTCATGTTGATACTCAGTTTTAGTACATTATGGGTCACTGGCAAGAACAAATCCATTTGTAGGCATGTTTTGCGTTAGTGTCCCAAAAAGGTATTGGCCCTAGTGCTGGGGTGGTCAAATTGAAATGGAATTGGAGGAGACAGCTCCACTAGAGAAAACCTAAAACATTGGGTGCCAGATGTAATTTTTAGCAGCCCTGGCCTAGAACAGAGGTGGACAAATTAATATTGAATTTAGGAGCCAGATTCTCCAATCCAGGAGCCAATAGGATTTTTTTCAGGAGCAAGCTCCATTGAAAACCTCAAAAGTTATCTGTACGTTTTAAGGAGCAGTGGGTACTTGGCTGCTAGGATTTGTCTAGACCTTCCATAGTGGGTCAGTACTAGAATTTTCAGAATGAGAAGTCAGCAAAGTTAGCCTCAATGTTTCACCCAAGAAAGGATTATTTTCATATCAGTTCCCCCTTCTTATCTACATTAAGCTGGCCATATATATGACTCGAATGTCAGCCCATTCCTGATCAAAGCAAAATTGAGCCGTGGGTGGCCCTATTGGCACCAATTGGGAGAGCTTGAATAGATTTGCAGAGATTTTTTTTTATGTATCAGATGTACTGTGGTGACCGCCCATACAGGAAGTTAGGAGATCGCTGGATTTCTGGCAGATCAACTGGTAGCATTTTAAAAGGGATAAAACATGGGGGAATGTGCATGTACTGCAAAGATGAACGGAATGGGTTTTTTAAAATTTCGCCCAGACATACACTTAACTACCCATTACTCTCCCCCAAGAGGTACAGGTATACCAAAAGCACATGTACCGTTTTAACACCATACAATGTTACTTTCTGCCCTGCTAACAATGGTTTTACCAGAGAGGAACTGAGGGAAACGGCACAAATATAGTATAAAAAAATGGTTTTCTTTAGCAAAGTGGAGAAAAGCTAGGACCTAGGTCAGATTCTTAATTCAGCCAGTGTCCTTTATGCAGAATTGTTTCCGACTTCTTGTCTTGTTAAACAGTTGTCAGCAAGATAAAAAGCAAAGGTAAATCTCCCTAACAGAGCCCCCGTTCCAAGCTCGCTCCTTGGAGCCCCCGTTCCAAGCTCACTCCCGTGATGGACTACAATCTCACATTTAAATTTACTAATTTGTATTTAGATTGTAGTCCATCACGGGAGTGAGCTTGGAGCGGTGACTACTTTACAACACGCAGGGACCATGGGGAGCAGAAGTAGCCACCCTCCAGAAGGAAGGACAGTGTCAGCACCAAATCAGAGATGATTTGAGGATCTACAGCCGATTGATGCACAAATAAGATACATTTCTGTTAACAGTTAAGGTACTTGAATGCATGTTTTAAGATTTAACTCCTGAGTTTAGTGTCACTTTAACGTGAAAGGTAGAACCCCCTAAATTACAGTTTCATGGGCGTAAAAATAAATAAACATTGTGGGAAAATAACAGAAGCATCTGCATTTCAACAAACCATGATTACTGTATTATAAAGCATGCTTAGTCATAAAAATTTAGCTTTACCTTCCTCACATTACATGAAGTAATCACCAATGCAGTAAACAGAGCATTCTCTGACCAGCTGAGAACACTGCATTGTTCTGTCTTCCAGTTCACTATATTGTGTAACGCTGGAAGTCTAAGTTTCTGACCTGTAGAAAGGCCCTTAGGACGTAACACAAACTAGCCCTACATGACTAGATTTTCTCTCATCAGCCAGTGGGCACGACATGACAAAATGACTGGATTCCCCATCCATGCGAAAGAGTGAATGGAGGAATCTCTACTGCCAACTACTTAGCCTGTCGCAACACCCCCGGGCTACCCCAGCGACTGCATCTGATAGGATGCTCGGCCTAGAATTTTCCACCTGCCTCATTCGATTTTTAAATCAAGCTGGGTGGTGCTAGCAGGGACACCCATGGCTCAAATTCCAGCCAATTCAGCAGGAATCACAAGCAGTGCATGGGTGGCTTAGGAATTTCATAGAAGCTAACAAACTGAAGTTTAAAGATCCTCCTGGTTTGTGAGTTCTAAGATTCAGTAGCAACTCTGAGATATTACTGAACTTTCACATCTGTTAGTGAGCAAGCCTTCTGTAAGGAAGCCATCATTAAATGGAGGAGCTATGGCTGCCAACATCAAGGTTACATCAGGCATGCACAACAGAGAAACTAGTAGTGCACCTGCATATCCATTTCCTATTTGCAAATGGAACCAAAATACATTATGGCAGCAGCTATGTAGACACAATCCAACGTTCCTCTGCCACCTGTTACATGTATTCATTGCCAATACCTACACCCTGCCATGAGAGAAATATGTAGGTAATCGCCAATAACTGCAGACCTGTCTGACCTACATACTCATTGCAGGTCAGTGACAGTGACAACCCTTGTATTTCTCTCCTGGCAGGCTGATTTTAATTAGGTCTGATCATTGCACATTACTGTAAAGAAGAATGGCTTCCAGGTAAACATGCTTTTCATGTATTTATTGATATATGGATCTATACACAGAGGCACAAACATGCATATTAAAGAACTCTGGGCATGTAAAATATTAACCCTTGCAGTGGGGCTACCCCTATACTGCAAGGGTTAAGTGCTCATTTTTGTCTAGGATCTAAAATAAAAAAAGATATACTCACCCAATCCTTGGCCCCATCTGGCTGCTAGACCGGTCACGCAGCCTCTTCTCCCCAGGTTACGGCGGTCTAATGAGCCATGTTAGACGTAAAGATGCAGAGGGACGTTCCACAGCCAGAGCAGAAGGGGTGAAGTGAGGGGTCACCACTGCAGGACCAAGGATCAGAAGAGTATTTTTTTATTTTAGACCCTAGACCGAAATGAGCGCTTAAGCCTTGTAGTGCGGGGGTAGCCCCACTGCAAGGGTTCATTTTTTAAGTGCCCAGGGTTCTTCTATAAGACCTCCAGTTTCACGGAACCCTTAGAAGCAAGTTTTAATTTGATTTCTATCCCTGGCTAACAAAACTGTAAAACATTTACGTTTTGTATATAATAATCCCCATCATCCACCTTTCCAGAAAGCTATGAACTAAACAACTACCATTCTGTCTTTTTTAAAACATACTTTATTTTTATAATAACGCAGTATAGTAAATACAACTTGAACACAGAGAACATTCTGAGATGTTCAGAGACATAGATGGGACATCTTCAATTTGCATGACCAGAAGTACAACAAAACCAGCAACTGACCAAACATAACAATGTTCCATACGTGGCCACTTCTCAATGATGGTTTGTAAGGTTGTGAGACGTCATGCACTGGATCTAGTTAGAAGCACCATTTAGATCAGGGATAGCCAAACTCCGGCCTTCCAGCTGTGGTGAAACTACAAATCCCATGATGCATCTTTCTCCGGGAGTCATGTGTGTGGTTGTGAGAATCTTGCAATGCCTCATGGGATTTGTAGTTCCACCACAGCTGGAGGGCCGGAGTTTGGCTACCCCTGATTTAGATGAATGTTCTCTATGCTGTAGATTGAACCAGTGACCCTCTGGCTTTGTGACATCTCCAGCATGTTGATGGTATCTGTGGGTTGATCTTATGCAAAGTTTCTGGGGTTCTGTAGCAAGAAGACAGAATTATATAGTTTGTGTGTGCATGGTAATGCATTTGTGGGCTGCGATGTGTAGGTCTCTCCATTTGTAGCATGGAATTCCTTTTCCTAGGCTTGAAATTCTGCTCCTGTTGGTGGTCAACAGCTCTTAAAAGATAATAAAGCCAAGAGGTTAAGTGGGCCTTTGTCCAGACATGTCAAACAGCTAGAGTGGCCTACTATACTAGTATAGATTAAGAGATTGTGTCTGAAAATGTTTTACTTCGAGATATACCCACCAAGGTTGTTTTCCCATCACAGTGCAGACTCCTAAGTCTGATTGGGGAAGAAACTTTCAATTCTCAAAGACAATGCCTGCAGTGAGAGGACACCGATCTGTACAATGTGCAGATAACTGAATAGTGTTCCTGGTGGAAATTCTGTATTTCCTTTTACAGGCATACATGGGCTTCTCCTTGCAGACAATGAGGATCTCTCCCTTCTACTAGACTGTAAGCTCTCATGAGCAGGGCCCTCCTACCTCCTGTACTGAAAAATTGTATTGTCTCCCTCAGTTTTGTAAAGCGCTACGCAAACTGTTGGTGCTATCTAAATCCTGTATAATAAAAACATAAACAACAACTGCTACAGAGCATTTTAAAGCTTCGAGGCGTGGAGCCAATCAGGAGATGTTCCTCAATATGTTGTAGACGTGCTCCTAAGTTGGACCTTGGGAATGTAGTTAATGGTTGCGAATCTAACCTTGTTCCATGGCTATCCAGGCTTTTGAGTATTTGTGTAGATGCCAATCTGTTATGTTCATATGGCAGACCCGATAGGATTTCTTTATTTCATGTAGTTTAAGGCGTTGCTATCTCTGGGGGCTCAAAAAGATTGTTTTCCTGATCCTCGCTTGTTTGTCCAAACAGAAAAATTGGCCCAGTTCTTGGTCAAGGTTTGCAAAAAAGGTAGGTGGGAGAGATATTGCCACAGTTTGCATTATAGAAGTCTTGGTAAGATATTAATTTTGTTTATGGCCATTTGCCCCAATTAGGAGAGAGAAATAGCCGTTCTGTCTTTCTACGCAGCAACAGTAAAGTAAAGGAGAAAAGACCCAACCTGAACTCAGGGCTGGACAAATCCCAAGAGTCAAGTAGCCAATGCTCCTTAAAAATTAACAGGTGGTCTCTAACTTTTTGAGGTTATCTCTAGTTATTGTTAATGGAGCTGAATCCCAGATTGGACAGACTGGATCCTGAATTTTACATGAATTTGTCCACCTTTGAAATGCCATGTTAAATCTTATATGACCTCACCTTTCTTCCCCACATCCAATCGCTATCCAAATCCT
The DNA here is from genome assembly GCF_000935625.1 of Nanorana parkeri. NCBI lineage: Eukaryota > Metazoa > Chordata > Amphibia > Anura > Dicroglossidae > Nanorana > Nanorana parkeri. The sequence continues at coordinate 1,160,021 of NW_017306323.1, forward strand.
GCCGCCTTCACCTTCGTAACATCTCCAAAATACGCCCCTTCCTCACCAATGACACAGCAAAACTACTCATACACTCCCTTGTTATCTCTCGTCTTGACTATTGTAACTCCCTCCTCATTGGCCTTCCACTACACAGGATATCCCCCCTTCAGTCGATCATGAATGCAGCTGCTAGACTCATTCACCTTACCAACCGCTCAGTGTCTGCACCCCGCCTCTGCCAATCCCTACACTGGCTTCCACTCGCCCAGAGGATAAAATTCAAAATATTAACAGTCACTTATAAAGCCGTCCACAACTCTGTCCCCGGATATATCTCAGACCTTGTCTCTAAGTATCACCCCAACTGTCCCCTCCGCTCATCCATTGACCTCCTGCTTTCCAGCTCCCTTGTCCACTCCTCCCATACTCGCCTCCAGGACGTCTCTAGTCTCTCCCATCCTCTGGGCTTCTTTACCCCAACCTGTCTGTCTATCTCCCACCTTGACTCCCTTTAGGCGTTCCCTAAAGACTCATCTCTTCAGGGAAGCCTATCCCACCTCGACCTAACCACTGAACCTTCACATTCTCAAACAATTCATCCCCACACAGCTACCTCCTCATGTATCATTTCCCCCTCCTCTTTCAGATTGTAAGCCCTCAGGGGCAGGGCCCTCCTTACAATACTATTTCAAGACAAGATGGTAACTGTAATGTCTTCCTTATATTGTAAAGCGCTGCGCAAACTGTTGGCGCTATATAAATACTA
>NW_017306323.1:1160865-1167811 GCF_000935625.1 Nanorana parkeri
AGGTGATACACAAAAAGGTGGCTCAAGAATACAGTTCTCAGTACCCTTATGTTCCTTTTTGGATGCTGGAGGAAGTAGAAGACAAAAGAGAGTCAAAATAATAATAATAATAATAATAAGAGAGTTCAGTTATCATGTTTACATATACCTTAAGACCACTTTGAACTCCTTCCAACATTCTATGAAATTGGTCCAGCCAGCGGTCAGAACATGTAAAGCAGGAAAAGGCTGCAGATACAATGGCTAGACGGGTGATGTAACTCACAGGAACAATGTTCATAACACAAGGAAATACTCCTACAGTAACTGGGACAAAATCTGAACTAAACGTCAGGAAACGTCGAGATAGGGGGATTTCAAATCTGGGTTTTACTGCATCTACCTGCAGTCCAGTGCTGCTAAAAAGGAGACATTAGGTACACGATATACAAACCCAATCACACTAGTCCTAGCACAGTTCAAGTATATCTGCTGACGAGAAGGGTCACTCGCTTCTTTATTGCTCCATAAAATCATATAATTTTCTGTTGTCATAAAAGACACTCCAATGTAAACACAAGCAGACGGGAGATTTATCCATTGAGCCATTTTGCTCAGACACAAACTTTTCATGTTTGTAATGGGATCCCGTTTGGGATCCAGTTTGACGTTGCCACTCAAGACAGACTTGCTTTTGTACAGATCAGCTGCTCCTCAGAATACTACAGGACCTGCCAGCTAAGCTATTCATCAGCTTAACTCTTTGTTGGCTGAAGACGCAATGAGTAGTAACTTGGCACTTCAGGAGATAAAAAGAAAAAAAAACTTGAATGCTCTTCTAAAACTGGAACTCAGCTGACTGCCACACAATAGGACGAGGAACAGAACTGGTCCCAACAATCATTCCCCAAAATAAAAACTGATGAAGCAGCACCTCGTTTGCTGTAGACTTTCACGGCTTTGTTCTCATCCTAGCCGAGGAATAATTACATACCCCACAAGCTTGCCAAGCAATGCATAGGACATTTGGCAGCAACGTTCCTGTAGGCCTCTCCAGCTGGCAGCCTAGTGCCGTCTAGATCGCAGCCGTGCAGTCCAATGTATATTAACTGCATATTGATTCAAAATAAATTCAAATAACATACTCCTCTCAAATGATGTCCAAACAAGGGTCAAACTTCAAGCTACAATGTTTGACTAGGGCAGCGGCGGCAAACCTATGGCACACGTGCCAGAGTGGGTAAGCGGGGCCCCCTCTGCTGGCACGCAGGCCCGCATTACCAAATGGACGCAGCTCCAGCGATAGCAGTGACACACAGCACTGACCATTCCCAGCACACAGCCACCGCTCGGCCCACAACAAGCTAGGATGAGGAGAAACAGAACCCGGGATGCCCTGATTGGCTGAGCGGCGACAGCTGCGTGTGCTGATTCGCTAAGCGTCCTGTCAGTCAACAGTAAGGAAGGAGTATAGGATGTCCTGTGTGCATGTGACCAGGCTATGCCTTGTTGCATCCCTTTGCTGCTGATCCCCTGCAGCCCCCTGGCAGCTGTTTCCTATCTGCATTCATGCACTGTGGCCAGGATTACTGCACAGCTCCCCTGAGTGACCACACAGAGGCCCTAAGAGCCGCACAGGCCCCCTGGGAGCCCACACAGCCCCCCAGAGAGCCCATACAAACCACCTGAAAGCCCGAACAGCCCACCTGAAAGCCCGCACAGCCCACCTGAAAGCCCTTATAGACCACCCGAGAGGCCGTACAGACCACCTCAGAAATGCAGAGCCCCCCTGAGAGTATTCAGGTCTAATTGAAGGAAGGGTTGGCACTTTGAGATACATAAGTTGGTTTAGTGATCCAGTTTGGGCACTCAGGCTCAAAAAGGTTTGCCATCACTGGACTAGGGCTTTGGGTAAACACGTATTCCTCACAGACAAAGAACAGTTTAATTACAAAGCAGCAGAGCAAACAATGGAGAAGACGATTACAATAAATAATAAAAAAAAAAAAAATGTAATCTACACTGTTACTGAACAATACTACTTTGTGACGGACAGACAAAGCCTTCAATTGAGACATCGTAAAAGAAAACCCACTGGATTATGTACGAAACAAAGCCTCCTGAAGGGAACGAGATAGACAAATACTGGACTAAGTCACCATTTAAACATCTAGAAAAAAGCCTAATCGTGATGAAAATCGAATTATAGACAAGAACTGCTACTGAGCTCTGTAATATTACTGCCATCTATAATGGACATTCCTTCACATTCCAATTCAGGGTTTATATGAGCCTTTCTCAACCTTTTTACCTCAGGAGGAACCCTAAAATAATTTGTAAATCTCGGGGAACTCCTACTAAATCTAATTGCATCAGGAGCCAATGGGAAAAATGGCCCCTGCATTGATGGTCAGTAGGGAGAATCCAACCCATTGGCCCTCTTCACACTCCGTAGAGAGGAGAATGCAACCCACTGGTCCCTTTCACATGTGCCATCTGTTCTGCCTCAATAAGGGACCCTAGACGGATCCCCTGCTAAATCGGATCAGAACGGAGACAGATGTTATACATATGACATCTGTGTCTGTTCCAAATTTTCCTCCATTTTGGAATGAAGGAAAAAAAAAATGGACCCATGTAATTACTATCGGTGGCCAGATGTATAAAGGACCTGCATCCACACATATCCACTGGGTCAGAACTAAAAAACTTCTTGCGTTCAGTCCGATGAGCCTAAACCGACCCAGAAGTGAGTGAATGTAGATGGATGCAAGTCTGCTTACATCTGACCACCAATAAAGATGTATTGCAGTCCATGTTTGATCTTACTACTCAGGTCAAAAACAGACTGCAGGAATGGGACCTTACAATGGAGGTCAGTATGCCACCCTTACAGACCACTAATGAGATCATTGGTGCCATGGTGCTGGTTTCACCAAGTGGTGTTGACCCTGGAACTAGGCAGGCACGATAAGACAGGAAGTCAATCGGCCACAGGTTGAGGAACCCTCAACAACCTTGGGAGGAACATGGGATTTCTCAAAGAACTCTCAGCAACCTTGGGAAGAACCCAGGAATTTTTCAAGGAACCTTCAGAAACCTTTGGATAAGTCTCAAATTTCTTAAGAAACTCTCAGAAACCTTTGGAGGAACCCAGGATTTCTCAAGGAAGCCACAGAAACCTTTGGAGGAACCCAGGATTTCTCAAGGAAGCCTGTTTAAGAATGACTGGTCTAGATTATGCAAAAGACATTTGCCCTCACACCAGGAGACTGTTAAATCCTGTTCAAGTAAAGGAAGATAATCTCTTCTCACAACTGAGCTCCTTAAAACACGCACAGCTAACAATATGTGTTAAGAAAGGAGTAAACATCACTAGACGTATTGCTGCGGCCAGGCTCCTGTGAAAATAAAGCTTGCATTGATTGAAAGAGAACACGAGAAAATAGAGTAAAAGAAAGGGAATGGCCACCAAAACCTTCCAGGACTGGATCCCAGACAATGCAGATCAGCCAAGGCAATATGAATCTGATAATGTCTTCTCATCACCTAATTAAATATGTAAATGACCCACTTATCTGGATTTCAAAGCTTTTTCCAGATTGATGGTATACCAGCCCAGCTGAATCAAAGCCATGATCCAGACACAAAAGCTGGTCTTTTTATAGCTGTGTCCAGCCACAGATCTGCATCCACACTGGGATCCTCATGATGGTTGTCAGACACAGATGGTGTGAGTGCTGTTTACCTCTGTCTGGCTTCATCCTCTCGGCTGTGTTACAGGAAGATCTCATCAGTTCTTGGGGGTGGTTCTCTGGGAACCGAGCGATCTGTTAGGAGAAGCCCCCACACAGGGTCTGAAGACAAGTGTCCCTCTTCCACATCGGCCTTGGGCAGCTCTAAACTTGCAGATCTCCCCCTTACCCACCACCTCCTCTCAGGGCTGTCCGATGGACACAGCCTGATATCTATCCTCTCCTGACACTAAGTCTATTTATAAAGTGAGGGCAGCCCTCACCATCATGACAAGCGCACTCACAAGGAGGTGAGTCACCCCGATAGGGTCACCGCCAGGCAGCCACGTCTGGACGAGGCGGACCCTGCCATATACACACAGCTGATCGCTGTCCCCTCCCCCTCCAGGTCACAGCTGACTCTCCGTTTATCAATAAGCGATCAGCAAGGTCGGGAGATCGATACTGTCACTGAAGTCTGGATCGGAGCGATCGGCTGCCCCCTCCTCCTACTACTAACAATAGGTTGTCACCGGAGTGGCTGACCCCCTCTCCTGAGCCGCTGCCATCCTCCCCGACAGGTTTTCTAGCATGGTCCCCCTTCTTCGCCTCGTCATACCCCCTCCACCTCCTCCTTCCGCTACATGTCACCGTGGCTGCGCTGCCACACGCCTGCCCGGGGCTCGATCCGCTGCACCATGTCCCCTGCTTTGTAGTGTGGGGCCCCCTTGTGTCCTCCTCTCCCCCTGGCCTCTCTGCGCACCTCCGTCACCACCATCAGCAGAGCCCCGCTAGGAGGACATAGGAAGTGACCAGGGACTAGCCAAGAGGCCGCACTCATCAACCTGTCACGGAGGGAGAGCACTTCAGTGACTACCGCCGCCGAATCGGCTCCTGCTGTCACCCCGGTGACTCCTCCACCAGCCCTCCTCCTCCTCACTGTCTCCCTCCGCTGTCACAACACTGTCTATGCTGCGCTCCGGAGGATCACGTGTCCCAACAACAACCAATCCGCCCTCGTCACTTCCTCTGGCACTTGAGGCTCCACTGAGGCTTTTGTTGCCCTGGTAACGAGGCCGTGAGAAGCTGCAGGTGTTGGCGGCGGTGCCAGGCCTCTCCAGCTCCGGTGTTTGTCCTGAGACATATACAGCACCGGTATAGACCAGCGGCGGCGGACCACACGAGTGGCTCGACAGTGTATTAGCCGCGGCAGAAGTTGCGGGTCGGGAGCGCGCAATGTAAAGGGCCGCGCATGCGCAGAATACTCCCCAGGGGGTTGATAGCTAAGGTGCGCGCCGTTGTGTTGACTGAGAAGTATTGGCTGACAAGTTTGTTTACTTCTATTAATAGTGCGGATTGTGACTGTCCTAGACAGGATCTGCTTTACTTTTACATTGGATCTTTATAGACGTGTGTACTGTACACAGGCATGTAGTTTGAGGAAAGCGCTAAAATAAAGCGCAAAAACGCTCTGATTGGCGCGTTTCCATTGAAGTCTATGGAGCAAAACGAGCTGATAAGTGCTTCAAAAGTAGCTCATGGACTATTTTAAACAACGGGCGTATTGTTGCGCGGTGTTTGCGTGAACGGCCTCCATAGGAAAAACAAAAAATATATTAAAACTGTGCCGGTCCCCATAGGAATACATGTAGTTTTTATTTGCATGCGTTTCAGCGACGAAAAGCCCTGGTGTGAACGTGGCCTTAGTTTTACTATTCTATGTAATTTGAGGACCTGGCTAAATTATCCAATCAGCGTGTATCCAGTCAGGCAATTCATAATTGTTGGTAGGTCTAAAGGAGATTGTACGATTGTAAAGTGTATGGTGAGCTTTAGGGCAGAAAAAGGTGGCTGCGCCCAACTGCAGGGAATGGGGGGCAATGGAGATGACTAAAGCTGAACTCTGGCACAAAAACATTATTTTGAAAATATTTGTAAAAGTGGACCTTCATTTAAAATTCAACTTATTTTATTTTTGCTGCTGGCCCCGCCCCCTGCCAAGGAAACAGTGACTTTTCACTCTCCCCCCACTGCCTGCTGGGAAATTGACATCACATATTCTGGGAGTTACTTCCCCTTTTATAGAATGGCAGCGCCACATGTCACATATACACAGATGTCTAGCACCGTGCCTGTTTACATGTTGTATGAATGGTGGCTAAGATCAAGTGTAGTATCTGTTCTTATCAGTTTTCGGTGGGGAAAATAATCGTCCTTGCGGGGGATGGTTACTTAGTACTCGCTGGAGTGAAAGAGCGTGTGGGTCGGCTTCCTGTGCGAGGGGAACCACTCAGTACATGGCTTTCTGACTGAACGGATGCGAAGCATGGTCTGGCTCGAGGGTTCGGGGGTGGCAGAAGCCCCTGGTGTTGTGCCCCCTGGGGGTGGCGTCCCAGGGGTGCGCAGAAAGTCACTTGGGTGTGGGACCCCACATTGACTCACTGTGCACTTGGTCACACACCACCTTGCATTTTCTGCACATCGCCTCTTGGCTAGTCCGGGGCAATATTTTTGCACTCCGGCCCCTAAGGCCTGTCAGCGTGGTGCACTGGCACTTCAGTATTAGTTATTGCACGATGCACGATTGATTTTTTGATTGAAATTTTACCCACAGATTGCTGAAGGTGCAGGTTCCTTCGTGGCCTATTCCTGATGCTGGGAGGAGATTATGTGCCCTCTACGGGGTTCTCTGTCTCCTCCCACCCAGGAGGTGGGTCTCTCTTCGGGTGAGCCCACTTGCCAAGTACTATGGGGGACCTGTTTCGGCAGGTCCCCAAAGGAAATGGCTCCACCGGCCTTCGGGTTGGTGGACCAATAGTCTCAACCCCTGTCAGGAGCCTTGCGCCCCGGGGGGTCGGGAAATGGGTCCCTTCTTTGGAAGGACCTTGCACCCTTGTGCACGTTTTTGTGTGCAATGATTTCACGGTTCACTTTTTTTGTTCACAGTGGGAAGTTTGTTTAGACGCACGTTCCACGGGCTTAAAAAAAATAATGAATGGTGAAAAGTAATGCTTTCTGGGATTTGTTATGTTGTTATCCCAGTGGGCATTACTATCCTCCATCTTTACAACAATATGTAAACAGAACGGCAACAAACGTTTGTCTGCACATGTGCGAGATCTGAAGCCGTGTCATCAAAGGGATGGCTGCAAGACCCAGGAAGAGGTATCTGGCTCAATGTGATGTAAACAAGGAAGATGGTGCAGGGTGAGAGAAGAGGACAATGCTGGATC
>NW_017306323.1:1167835-1190471 GCF_000935625.1 Nanorana parkeri
TTACCCTCTTGTCTTGATTTGTATTCAAACTGTAATGTCTTCCTTATATTGTAAAGTGCTGTGCAGACTGTTGGTGCTATACAATTCCTGTATAACAGGGGTGCCCGTTAGGTCAATAGCGATCTACCAGCCGATCGCACAGCAAACACTGGTAGATTGCGATCAGCTCAATGTCCTAAACTCCCTCCCTCGGTGCTAGTGCGGCTGAATGTGTCAGACGCTGCAGACAGGAAGGGGGCGGGACACCTCTTCCTGTCTACAGCGTCGGCCACACTATCACCATTGTGGGGCAGGACGCCCCTCCCAGTCTGTAGCATCGGTCACACGAGCACCGCAGGAGGACATGACAGCGCACATGAGAGCAGACCAGATAAGGAAAGACAGCCAGGAGAGAGAAGAGACAGTCAGGGGAGAGAGAAGAGACAGCAGAGAGAGAAGTGACAGCAGAGCGAGAGAGAAGAGACAGCAGAGAGAGAAGTGACAGCAGAGCGAGAGAGAAGAGACAGCAGAGAGAGAAGAGACAGCAGAGAGAGAAGTGACAGCAGAGAGAAAAGATTGCAGAGAGAGAAGTGACAGCAGAGAGAGAAAAGATTGCAGAGAGAGAAGAGACAGCAGAGAGAGAAAAGATTGCAGAGAGAGAAGAGACAGCAGAGAGAGAAAAGATGGCAGAGAGAGGAGACAGCAGAGAGAGAAAATATTTCAGAGAGAGAAGTGATAGCAGAGAGAGAAAAGATAGCAGAGAGAGAAAAGATTGCAGAGAGAGAAGTGACAGCAGAGAGAGAAAAGATGGCAGAGAGAGAAGAGACAGCAGAGAGAGAAAAGATGGCAGAGAGAGAAGAGACAGCAGAGAGAGAAGATACAGCAGAGGGAGAGAGAAGAGACAGCAGAGAGAGAAGATACAGCAGAGGGAGAGAGAAGAGACAGCAGATAGAGAAGAGACAGCAGAGGAGAGAGAAGAGACAGCAGAGGAGAGAGAAGAGACAGCAGAGGGAGAGAGAAGAGACAGCAGAGAGAGAGAAGAGACAGCAGAGGGAGAGAAGAGACAGCAGAGGGAGAGAAGAGACAGCAGAGAGAGAAGAGACAGCAGAGAGAGAGAAAAGAGTGCAGAGAGAGGGAGAGAGAAGAGACAGCAGAGGGAGAGAGATACAGGGGAGCGAGCAGGAGAGAGAGAGGCAGTAATCCCAGTAACTGATTTAATGTGCTTGTTTTTTAAATATAGTTGTTTTTTCGTTGGTAGATCTCATTGAGCTCGTCATTTGAAATGTAGAGCTGAAGACAAAAACTTGTGGGCACCCCGGCTGTATAATAATCATTTTCATTTGGAGGGTGACATTTCTCTTTGATAGCCACAAAGGATCTAGATCAACTTTGTGTGCACCACGTACCTTTGCAAACTAAGATAATACCTTCTAAAAGTAGCTGTGACATCATCACTAGGCTGTACATAGCCTGTGCTGAGAGCAGAGCTGTGGGAGGAGCTCAACAGGCTCCACTCACTACAGTCTGCCTGAAGAGAACTACAGGAGGGGGCGGAGATAAGACCAGTCACCCTGCACAAGAAGAGAGAGTCACAGTGACTGGTCTTCACTATAAGTAACTCCTGCACAGAGGCAAAGTATCACACTGGATTACTGCACAGATGGAAGTAAGAATACACATGCCTCCTGTGTTTAGACAATATTTGCTTATCACAGGGTTCAGATTTAAACAGTTTTGCACTTTATTGCTCCTCATAGTAAGGGTCTAGTGACACCACATCTGTTTGGCTGCGTTGGTCAACACAGGCCCAACACAATAACAAGCTGAAATACAATGGGGGGAAATTTATAAAAACTGAAGCAGTTGTCCATAGCAACCAATCAGCTTATATATCTCATTTTCAAAGGTTAAAAAAGAACTCCCGCAAAAGGTTTTATCAACCCTTGCATCAGGACTACCCCCACACTGCAAGGCTTAAAGGAGTACTATGAGGTGAGTGATTTTCATCCTCATAGTTCGAGCCGACGTGTGACAATTAAACTGTCACAAGTTGGCTCTATAGATCGGGAAGTGAGCGAACACATACTGTCGCTCGCTCACTTCCCGATCATCTCCCTGCAGAGAGTGGTGACTGTCATTCACCACTCCCCGCAGGGATTTCCCCCCTCCCCGCTCTGTTCCTCCAGCGCTGACTGGAGAAACGGAGGGGGTGAGCACAGATGGCTCTGCCTCTAGATAGGCAGAGCCCGCTTTTACTCATGCAGCTGGGTGGATCTCGACAGCATTGTCGGGATCCGTCCTGGCTGCGGCGCTCTGATGATTTATGGGACCTTAGACCGCTGCAGAGGAGGGGGAGAGAGGCTGGAAGCAACGGTCTTAGGCCCCGTTCACATTGAGCGATTTATCGCGCGATTTTTGTAGCGATATCGCTCATATTTCCGCACTATATCGCTCTATGTAGCTTCACCAATACATTTCAATGTAGCTGTTCACATCTCGTCGCTCAATGTCGCTCAATATCGCTCAATATCGCTTGTAGCTCGTCGCTGGTAGCTTGTCGCTTCTACATGACCCTTTTTTAGAGCGATTTTGAGCGATATTGCTCCTGATTGCATACAGCCCAATAGGAAGAAGTCGCGCGACACGTCGCTCAACGTCGCTCAATGTCGCTCGTCGCTCAATGTCGCTCAAAGTAGCGCGATTTCCATGTCGCTCAGTGTGAATGGGGTCTAAGAACAAGCCGGCTTCGCTGTTCAGGTGAGTATAACTTTTTTTAACCTAGACAAAAACGAGCACTTAACCCTTAAAGTGCGGGGTTAGCCCCACTGCAAGGGTTCTTCATATAGATTATCTGCAGATTTTCTATGGTCAGATGGAAAAAGTGCAACAGATTCCTCCATCTTCACTAAACTGTGTGGTTGGAGGAATCTCACCGGTGGGCCATGCTTCAGTGTCTTGCTAGTCGGCCCTGCTGGCTGTCAAAACACCATAACAAGTTTCAGCGGCAAGCAAGATGGCCGCATGGGAACCAACAAAACAAACAGGTGCCGGACATGTTCTGCTCCCAACGCCATGAGGCCTCGGAGACACTACCTCCCAACATAGCGGAGGCCTCCCGCAGAGCCCAGCCCGCCCTAACAGACCCAGTCGGCGAGTCCATGCACGCATACATCAGACACCTCCCGACTTGGTCCGATCTATCCTCCATTGCAGAGGATATTAAAACAACCCTGCACACCGAGGTGACCGAACTACGAGACGATATACATGACATTGGGCGCAGGCTGACTAGCTGAGAAGGCTGACGCAGCCAGAGACGTGGCGATCCGTCGGCTTCACACCCAACAAGAGACTACTTCTCACTCTCTCATCACAATGAGACGCCAGCTGGAAGACCTGGACAAACCGCCGATCCAACATACGGGTCCGCGGGCTCCCGGAATCAGTCATGCCTGACGCGATATCCACCACCCTCCTCCGGTTGTTTAATGACCTACTGGAGAGGCCTCTGGATTCCCCCATCGAATTTGTGCGAGCACACCGCTCACTGAGGTCCCGGATGGCAGTGGATGATACACCCCGGGATGTTATCTGCTGCCTGCAGAACTTCCCCCTGAAAGAAGAGATCCTACAATGTTCCAGACGCAGAGGAGCAGTATTCCGAGACAAAGTAGAAGTGAAACTCTTCCAGGACCTCTCCATCCACACACTCCAACCACGGCGGGCATTACGTCCCCTGCTGGAATGTCTCCGCCATCATGGTATAGTATACCGATGGCGCTTCCCTTTCTGCCTCTCAGCCACACACAGAGGCAAAACGGCGCTCCTATGAACACCTGAAGACCTGGAATCATTCTGCTCCTTGGATCTTCCCCCGGTCACGATCCAGGATTGGTAGGAGGACCTGAGACTCATTCCTCCATTACAGAGAGAACGGCGAAGATCTCCGATCCGACCGCCCAACCTGATGTCCCGGCACTCCTCACCACCAGCCTCCACTGACCCGAAACGCAGCAAGACACACCGCTCTCCACCACGCATAGCTGAGTCTCCTCCACGGTCTGAAGATCTGAGCAACGAGGAGCACTACTTCCACTGAAGCACACTGAACAGCCCTGTTTGACACTGTTGCCCCTCAAGCTGGCGCTTCCCACCACAGCCGCGGGACATCCTAAGTATACCCTCTTCCCACACCTCGAGACACCCTAAGTACCCTGATCCGCCTCTTGTTTTCCACCACCCTCAGACCAACCCGTCTGGACATCGTCCCCTTACCCACTTTTAAGCACAGGATCCCGGATTGCACTACATGCCGGAACCCTATTATGCCCTGTTGCCCCTCAAGATGGCACTGATGAGCCTTGCCAGCTACGACCGACCATACCCAACAACAACGAGACCTACGGAGGGATGAGTATACACTGAAACTGATTGATTGCTATATATGTTACCTCACTTAACCTACCCAATCCGCTCCCCAGATCAGATCCTAATACCCAACCGAACACCCGGGGCCGGGAACCACCTCTTATATACCCTACGGGCTCCCTCAACCCGACAAGTTGATCTTCTCAAGAGATGGGAGACCCGCAGCTACCCGCTTGTAGATGTTAATACCTTCCCAGATAGCAAGCAATTGAGCTGCAAGTTTGAAAATGACTTGCTAAACTATTGCAGACTATTATGTTTATTACCCACTGGCTTAGTTCCCCACAAGCTATATCCGACTTCACAAGACCCTTACCAAAGCGACACGGGCGGTCGGCCCTCGGCTCGCGGGGTCCGCTCTCCCCCCTTCAGCCTCCAATCACCGGGACTGACCGGGGGGAAACTACCTACGATGCGGGCACCGGGACCCGACCGCCCACTGCCACTTCCCCCGGTGTAGCACTCTGCTCGAACTGTCATACTCGCATATTCCCCCCCGTGTCGCTCTACTGCCTATAGTCCGACCCTGCTCCCTACCGAACTACTTTAGATGGGTGCTAAAGGGTGACTCTCCCATCCGACCTCTGTGTCCACCTAGACACCTCTGCCTCTAGAGCCCTTACCCCATTTGAGAGACTTTGCAAAAGCCTGACCAGACACCTAATCTCCTGGCTATATGCACTACTCCAGAATGACCCCCTTACACAAGGCCCACATCCACGTACTAAATGGGAACAAACTCTCCAAACCACGATCTCTGACGACACATGGTCTGGCATCTGCTCAACAGTCCACAAATGTGCGTTTAACAGCAGAATGCAGGAAACAAATTACAAGCTACTAGTGTCTTGGTACAGAACTCCCCATTTACTACACCGCATGCACCCAACCATATCCCCGTTGTGCTGGAGATGTCACACAGACGAAGGCACCCTCACACATATTTTTTGGTCCTGCCCCCAAATACAACCCTTCTGGCGAAAGCTATACGAAACAGTCCGTAGGATCACAGGAACCACACTTCCCTACACACCTACGCATTCCCTTCTCCACTGGGAACCAAGCAAACCAATGGGTGCATTCAAATCACTGCACAGACACCTCATTAATGCTGCACGCACGATTATCCCCCGCCATTGGCGGACGGACATCGTCCCCACAATCCACGAATGGCTTGCACAGGTCGGCCATGTCTACGAAATGGAGGAACTGTTGGCCACCAAACAAGACACATTTGATAGGTTCCGATCGATGTGGACTTGCTGGTCCTACTTTGCCACGACAACTGACCTCACCACCCTTTATTGAGCCACCTCCAGGATGGACACAATTGCCATCCCTGGACCATTCCCCATGGCCCGCCACATAAAGCACTACAATGGTAGTTTACTACGCCGAATCCACCATACTCTCGTCTGAAACCCCTAACCCAACCCCCTCTCTATACCCCCTACTGCCTTCAGTCTATCCTCTACATCTAACTCTACATGCCAAACTGACCTCACCTTCCTGGACTCACGACCATTCTGAAAAATGACACCAGGGTGCCAGCTAACGAAATGATGCACTCACTGAGCTGATACGCTACTCGTTAAAGATACCTCGATACACTACTACCTCAGATTACCCTGGTGACAAACCACGACCTACCCAGGAAACCCAAATGTGACATGAATGATCTCCCTGGAACATCTTGGCCGGAAAAGACTGCTGATGGCACTTACTTTCTAACCCCCTCCTTTCTCCCTTTCTCCCCTATTTCTTACTTTCCCACCAGATACTTTCCTATCAGGATCCAGGATTTCACAGCATTGTTTGTATGATACAACGTATGAACCCGTTTGTGGGTTGACAGCAGCTATGTATATCCTTATTGAACCTCTGTAAAATCTTAATAAAAACCTATTTGAAACAAAAAAAAAAAACACCATAACAATGGCTGCATCCAATCAGATTGTTCACGTATTTTGAGAGCCAGCGTAGGCCGACTAGCAAGATACTGAAGCTTGGCCCAGCGGGAGATTCCTCCAGCCACACAGTTTAGCATAGATGGAGGAATCTGTTGCACTTTTTCCATCTAACCATAGAAAATCTGCAGATAATCTATAGTTGTATGGCCAGCTTAAACCAACCAAAAAGAGAAACTGGATAGTACGGGCCACTGTTCTGTCTGCTCCAGTACTGAAAATTTCCCCCCAGAATCTGTTGTCAGCATGAGATCAGGCAGTTGTCAAGGTAATACATCTGCCTGAAATAAGAGACAATTGTACTGCTGAGTCATTGCAGCTACTACATTTATACTTTTTAGGCAATTACTCCCAGCAGTTCTTTGATTAGACTTCTGCCTGCAGGCAGGCCCGGATTCCCCACAAGGCCACCGAGGTCAGGCCTCGGCGGGAAAGAGGCGCAGCGGTTAAGTTGCCTTCTACATTCAGTCCTGCTTTGGGAAGGCAGGACTAAATGTAGTGCGGGGATGCCGCTTGTTTGTTTACAAGTGATCGCGCGATGTTGCCGCGATCATGTGTAAAATGTGTGCAGCCTGTCTGTGCCCCCTCCCCCTGCACCTACCTCTCTCCTCTGGTTCCGTCCTCCCCCCGGCCACCGAGGGGGGGTGCATTGCAGAACCTGGCCTTGGGGCGGCAGCGAGAGTAAATCCGGCCCTGCCTGCAGGTACTAAAACTATTACTCTTTTAGAGGCTGTGGCCATTTCAAGAATTAACTCTGGGTAGTAGGAGATGTCTGTATTTGTTATATTCAAAATACACTGTAATGCAAATGACACCACAGAGATGTGTAAAGTCTGATTGTATATATGACAAGAGAAACAACCCTTGGGGCTCTCATTTACTTAGCAACAGGCTGTAGCATTTTCCGTCACAATACCCCTTCTTATCACCAAATAGATTTGAGCTTGTTTGCAACACTTTTATTCTTTTATTATTTTGATTTGAACACTTGTTCTTTTAAATGGGTTTTCTGCACACAGAGGTTGCAGGGCTTTCACCTGCTTGTGCCAAGGCCTCTTGAAAAGTGATTTCAAATGCTGAAATGTGGCTGTATTGTAGTATGTTATTTATAAGAATGAATGAAGTCACATGCGAGCACATAGTATGTACATAGGGTTGCCAATTCACCTATTTAATTGCTGGCAAATTTAAATTGCACAGCTGTGTGGGTAATATTACTCTGTGGCTCCCCTGGATTTGTTCAGCCCCAGAATCTGTGTAGTTCATGTGTGTCACTAATCGAAGGGTTGAGCTGGCAACTTTGGATCTATGTTTTGCCATGGTGTTACTAGCTATAAACTGTCACTTCTAGATTGTAAGCTTTCATGAGCTGGTGTTCTATCGAAAGCTCCAACTTGTCGACTTCTCCAACTGCTGACGTCACATCCGGTGATTGCCAGTAGGAGATGTACAGCAGATGGAGCTAGTGCGCATGGGCAGAAAATCCTTGTCAAACTGTCTATTGCCACTGCACGGCTAGCGGCTCATCGGATTCTATAACCTAGGACAAACTTATATTTGTCCTAGGTTATAGAAGCCGATAGCCGTGCAGGCACAGTGGCAACTGTGGTAGTAGAAAGAATCATGTGGCCGCGCAGGCGCTGTAACATAATATAACCTTTCACTAGGTTATAGAATCCGATGAGGCAATAGCCAGTGCGCCTGCACGACTATCGGCTCATCGGCTACTATAACCTAGGACAAACATAACTGGAGTAGGTTATAGAAGTGGATAGCCGCGCAGGTGCGCATAGTTAGACAGGTCGACAAGGATTTCCTGGGCCTGCGACTAGCACAATCTGCTGTAGATCTCCTACTGGCAGTCACCGGATGTGACATCACCAGTTGGAGAGGTCGACAAGTTGGAACTTTCGATAGGACACCGGCTCTAAGAACAAGAGCTGACCGATTACATAATCGTTGATCTGTTGGCTCTTGGCTGAGGACAGGAGCGGCAAAGCCAGCTAAATGAATTAGGCAGCCGGGGTGGATCTTAACAACATTGGATTCTTTTTGCCCACTGCATGGCTCTGCCCTGTCAGCTGATGGTGGGCATAAGCCCCCTATCTGCTGACTTTGGGTCACAGGAGAACATTAGTACACTTGTGACCCAAAAGATAGGTATAGCCATAAAAAAGGTGTGGCTGTACTTCTCTTCTAAGCTTTATTTGCAGTAAAGGAGTCTGATCTCTTTGGCCTTGCGTACATAATTGCCAATAGGGAGTATACAGTGTGCGTTCCCACAGTGCGCCAAGTACTCCTTACCACTGGCTGTGGGGAAACTGTACTAAGACCTGTGGCTCAAATGTACAAAGACGCTCTGCTAAACATTAGTTTCTCGCTACACAACACAAACATGAATCTGATCACATTTCACTTTCCATAGAGTTTTTGATTGATTTTTTTTTTAAACAAACCATGTAGAATTACAGAAATTCACAGCTGAGAAAAAAATATTGTCTCTCATTTGTAATGCTCCATAATTTATCAGTGCTGGATCATGTATACATCCCCATGATTAAGGCACTAGGAGCCCACATACCTGCAGGAAAAGAAGTGGAGTTATAAAAGAGAGACAATTTGGTCCATCATAGGAACTCGGGTACTATGGGACCGAGAGTGATGCTTATTGCATCACTTCCGGTCCCATAGCTGTCATTGCTGGGCTCCTGCGATCTGCACTTCAATAGCTCATTTACACAAAGTACCGCAGCGCTGAATACTGAAAAATGGCCTGGATGGGAAGGGGGTTTAACACCGCGGATGTCAACTGGTTAAATAAATTAAATGTTAAAATCATTTAAACATTTTCCCGCGAGCACGTGCGTCGACACATAAACACGAGCCGGGTGCGCCTACGTATGGAAACGACGATTGGGCTACACATGTTGGGTATTGCCGCACATGCCAGAGTGAGAGCAATGATTCTAGGGCCAATATTTACACGTATCTCTAAACTGATGACCTGTAGGGGCTTTTAAAGCGTTGTCTATGGACTTTTTTGGGTACTGAATCCTGTCGCAGTTTCGCGGACGCACACAATTTTTAACCTGGGCACATTGGGTATCTATTTTATATAGTGTTTTGGGATTATAAATTTAATTTAAGTACATTTTTCACAACATTTTTGGGTTTGATAATGGATTGCGCTAATGCCGTGAAACATAAATATTTGCAACTGCCACCAATTTATTTAACAGGGTCTTGGCTTTCAGAAAATATATAATATTTGGGGGGTTTAAGTCATTTTCAGGCCTAAAATTTGGATTATAAAATGGATGCAAACAATGAAAAAAAAAAGGCCTTTGTCCTTAAGGGGTTAAAAGTTTTAGCTTACTACATAATCAACTGGTTCTCTAAAGCTGCCCACACACCTTACAATTTATCTGCAGATTTTCTGTTGTCAGATGGAAAAAGTGCAACAGATTGGCCCAGGTGGAGATTACTCCATCCACACAGTTAAAGTGACATTAAACCCTCAGAATTTTTAACATAAACCAATACTGTAATGTGTGCCTTACTGTAATCCATGGTTGTTTCCCTTCTCTTTGCTGCTCTTCCTTTTAAATCCTTATCTCTTCTCATGCTTGGGGAGAACTTCCCTTTTCAGCTCAGGGCCTCTTCCTGTAGTGCTGGCTCAGGTTGTGAACCTACACACAGACACCATGTATCCATTTCAGAGACAAGGCAATGTGCTGCAAAACAGAAATTCTGCCCAGCATGAGAACAGATACGGATTTAAAAGGAAGAGCAGCAAAGAGAAGGGAAACTACCATGGATTACAGTAAGGCACACATTACAGTATTGGTTTATGTTAAAAAATCTGAGGGTTTAATGTCACTTTAAGTGTAGATGGAGGAATCTGTTGCATCTTTTCCATCTGGCCACAGAAAAATCTGCAGATAAATTGTAAGGTGTGTGGGCAGCTTTAGCCCTGCCCCTGATATCCTGTTTTAGGGTTTTAGGGACCTTGCAGGGTCTTTTGGAGACACCCTTGTGTGTGCCAGTAAACTGCGTTTGTCTCCACAAAGGCACAGCAAGGCAATACTGGTCATACTGAGCCTGATGAAGGGGACAATGTTGCTTCAAAGTGACAACATGCGCCAATAAAGAACGATCACTTGACCATTGTGTTTGGTGTGCTGGTGACACTTTGCTTCCTGATTGATCCTAGCGGTGCCATCTGCAGTCATCTCAGCACCCAGTGGTGTGGCGGGATACCCATTGGACTCCACAAACACAAAGGCACATCAAGACACTACCCTCCCCCTCCTCCTTTATTCAAGCCAGTAAATGGACAGCTGGTGGAGACTGTGCTCTGCCTTGTGATCTCGAACTGGAGAGGAAGTTCAGGGAAGCCAAACTGCATGGATACCTTAAAGTGACATTAAACCCTCAGATTTTTTAACATAAAACAATACTGTAATGTGTGTCTTACTGTAATCCATGGTTGTTTCCCTTATCTTTGCTGCTCTTCCTTTTAAATCTGTATCTCTTCTCATGCTTGGCAGAACTTCTGTTTTGCAGCAGACGGCCTTGTCTCAGGAATGGATATATGGTGTCTGTGTATAGGTTTGTAACCTGAGCCAGCACTACAGGAAGAGGCCCTGAGCTGCAAAGGGAAGTTCTCCCCAAGCATGAGAAGACATGAGGATTTAAAAGGAAGAGCAGCAAAGAGAAGGGAAACTACCATGGATTACGGTAAGGCACACATTACAGTATTGGTTTATGTTAAAAAATCTGAGGGTTTAATGTCACTTTAATGTGCAAAGAAGAGTAACCCATCTAATAGCAATTAGTATTCTGCTTAGTTATGTCAAAAATGTGTTGAAAGTAAATGTATTTGTAGTCTTGAAACCCAAGTTTGATCATGCTGCACTAAGTACATGTGGACCAGCGTCCATCAATTCCTGTAATTTTGTCATTCAGTGCAATTGTAGTTAGGTCATTTCTGGTCTGAGATTACTCTGCAAATGATTACTATTATTGTGCAATTCCAGCTGGCACATAAGCTTCATTGGTTACCAATGGAATCCTGCGATTGAAGAATTAGGACAGGTCCATTTCCCACCATGGTGCCAGCAGTCTTGGACTCAGTGGTGTAACAATCGCCATAGCGACCCAGGCGGCCGCTATGGGGCCTGAGCACAGGGGAGCCCAGCCATGGCATCCCTCTGATGCCGTGTTGGCCGCCTGTGTCCCTATGGCATGTAAGGGTGCTAGCTGTCACTGACACAGCTCAGCAGCGTCTGTGAAGATCACTGACAACCTGTCTGTGAATTGTGCAGCGGCCGCGGCGTGTTTCCCCTCACAGCCGCTGCGGAACTGTGTCAGCGACAGCCAGCAGCTGCAGCAGAAGAGGCCGGCGTTCGCAGTGAAGGAGGAGGAGGATATCACTGGCCAGCGACCTAAGAGCAGGCGGGGCCCGTCGATAGAAGAGGAGGCAGGGCTGGGGGACGGAAGAGGAGGCGGGGCCCGGCGACCACGGAGGCGGACATCGCTGACATGTAAGAGGTGTGCAGCCCATCTGAGACCCTGCACCATCTCGGGGGGCTCTCTTCTTCCTCGCTTGCCCCCCCCCCCAAGTGGCGGAATGCCAAGGCCCGTTCACAATTGCGACCGCTGCGACCCTGGTAGTTCTGCCAGTGTATACATTCCTCTGTGCATCTCTGTAGAAATGTGTAGAAATAATCCAGAACATGGGGAGATCACCTGACATAAAGAGAACAGTGGATCTACAAGTTAATCAGCTTACCTGTGTGTATGGAAGGCCTTACACTAAAGTATACACGGATCTAACAATAGAACCTGGAATTTTGCATACAACAGAGGAATGTGGGATGTGTAATCCATGTCAATCAAATTGGCCTGCTACTTATATCGAACAATAACAAATATTGAGGTACACCTTAAGTTAATTATCATTTTTGCTTGCTGCCTCATAGGAAGCGTGCAATTAGATTGGAATTTGAGTTGATGCTGATGGTTCTGTGATCAACACACAAATAACTTAATTAATGCAGTGAATTAGAATGGTGCCCTCAAGCAAAATATTGTTTAATAAGGTCAAAGTACATATCTTGTCAAGTGATTTTCATCACTGTGCTCCCAACAGGAATTCAAACCTAAAAGTATTAAAATGTCAGTAGTACATTTGACCTAAATATCTCTAAATCTTAAACCGGCTTTACAGGTTAAAATCTGATTGGTAAATATATATTTCAACATTACTTAATCTTCTCCAAACCAAACATTTTTCTTTTTACAGACAAGAGTTTCATGATAAATAAAATGTGAATGTTTTTAATGCAGGATACAGCTTCTCACGCCTTCAAGTCATTGTTGATGAATCTCCTACAGGTTTTATGTTTGAACTCTTCTATCTTCACTCACTTTACTGATCATTATGTTATCTCTTACACAGGATGCACTGGGCAGATTTAATGCCCATGATGTTTAATACATTTTATTTTTCTGTAGCACTACTTCCTAGGAAGCTGCTGGATAGATGGTTCCTTATCAGTAGTGACCTTCCCAAACTGAACCCCACCAAATCAGCATTAACAGAAGTGACCAAGAGGCTACTCACCACTAATGTGTTTTAGTAGTCCAATGGTCAGTGGTGCATTTCCCAGAGGTCAGGTGAGAGGTACATTCACACATGGGGCTCCCCTCTCAAGCCTGTGTAAGCTGGATCCTCTGGCTTCCCTCTTGCTGGAGCTCGTAGTCCGCAGTCCTGACAAGCTCTCTGGAGGGGTACTCATTTCTACAGCACAGCACTGTACAGCAGCTCAGTGCTCTTCTCTGTAAATAGCACAGCAGCCCGTGCCCTGCAGCTTTGTCTACTCCCTGCAACTCTTTCTTCAGAACACCACTCTGTAACCAGGTTACAACAGATTTTGTGAGGCTCCTTCTCCCTCTCTAGCTCAGACTCTTTTCCAAACAGCCCCATATACATAACAGTGCCCATGGCTGCCACCTACAGGCATAATTGTTAGTGTCACTGGGATGGGGGATAGGTGGGGACAAGGAAGGGACCCAGATTAATGGTGGCAGCCAGATCCACTAAAATGTTTCACCAAAATTATAGGTGGTAGGTAGGTGTCAGCCACTCGCACTGTCAGTGTTACCTGGCTCCCACCTATCCAGTGACCGTGACTCTGTAGCCTATATTCTCTAAGCCACTCCCACTTTTAAAACCCACAGTTGGCCACGGCCACCACGAAGAGCGACCCCACCTATAACTCCACCCCATTTCTCAGGAAATACCATTTTACTAAATTTCCCAAGTAGGTCAATAACTGACTTGGAATACGTATGCAAATCTTTATTAGAGTTCCTTGATGTGTATGTCTGTTTCATGTTAGTGACTCAGAATGTAATAACGGTAGTGGAATTACAGCCAAGCAACTAGCATTTTCAGAAGGATATTTTTTCGATTATGCAGCGCCAACACAATAGTAAATAAGTGATAAATTAAACCATATAATGTGAACAAACACCATTAATTGTATAATGTGAATATGTGTTATTCAGTGAAACAAAAACGAATAAATGTGAAACTGTGTCCACTTTTGAAAAAATTGAAGAAATTCAATGAAATAAAATACAGAGTGAAAAAGTCCAACGTGTGTTGTGTATTTCTTTTTTTCAAACGCCGTGAATGGTAATAAGGTGTTCCAAGCAAGAGCAGGTTGTAAATTCAGGAAACAGTTCCGTGATGTTTGTTTGGGGATGCCGGCAAATGCCGTATGAATCCCCTCAGGGTATATACTCACCACAATGTAGTGGCTGTGGTAAGCCACCTGTAGAGCTTTTAGAGAAATTAATTCTCCTGAAGTTGTGGCATCTCCGCTGCAACTCTCGACGGTCTGTGACCGGTGAATGGTTTATCTTAGGGATCATACAAGAAAAAGAACTCTCATAGTGTAGAAGTTTCAAAAGGATTTTATTCGAATCAAACTAGGACTAAAACAACGAAATCCACAGGCAAAAACCGAAAAAAATTCCAAAGAAAGATGTTTCCGATCGGCAAAACTACAAAATCCTGTATCTGGTGTAGCATGAAGTTAGGCCCACCCCTACACGATTCGTCTTATCGACGTCCTCAGGGGTTTAGCAGGTCTAACTTGCTATACCAGATCCTTCACTATATAGTGTGGTCAATTAGCTGATTGGCAGTGAATTGACTGTGGTCTTGTTTTGCTGCAGCCTTCATTTTCAATAATTTATCACGATACACATTACAATGTACAGTCACTGATATTTGATCACATTATTTTCTGTGTTGGCGCTGCATAATCGTAAATCTAATTTTCAGAAGGATGTTAGCAGTGGTAAGTCCCATGTTCTCCAAAGTTATCCTTTGTTTAAAACACAACATGATACGAGTTGGAATTCCCATACATGGCCACTAAGTTGGCAAAGAAGAGAGTGATACCATCAATGATACTGTGATAGGTGGCAATGGTAGGGTTGAGATTTTTATTATTATTCAGCTTAGCACCATTGGCAGGTTAAATATAATCCCATCACTTTTCTGGGGAAAAACACTATTTATGGGGACTGCATGACTCTAAGGGGGTTATTCACAAAAGGTTGAAGAGTTTGGAGAAGGCAGGAGAAGTGAACAATCTAGGACAACATAACTGAACCGGAAAGTGACCTGAATTGGAGAATTCTTCCAAATCAGCTACCGTATGTTGTCCTAGATTGTTCACTTCTCCTGCGTTCTCCAAACTCTTCACCCTTTTGTGAATTACCCCCTAACAGTCTTATACACGTCAATGAATGCTTACATCTACTGGGAAGTTTCCAGGCTTGCCCTTGGCACAGTCATAAAATGTTTGCTTCGCTACAGGGTAACATAATCACACTTTACAGTATGGAGAGAGCAATTCTCCTGCTTAACTGGCAAGGGGTAGAGCTGCATACTTCCCAACTGTCCCTGATTTAAAGGGACTGTTCCTCATATGAAAATGAATCCCTTTGTCCCTCTTTCCTCCTCAGTTGTTATTATTCTGCACTAAAATCATTATCTTGATTATTTTGTTTGGTATTTCAAAAAGCCAGAAAAGGAAACGTAACGGTGAAAGAAAACAACCAATTCTGAGTTGGACCAGTACATTTTGCCATATACATTCTTAATGGTCCTCATAACTGGGGGCATGGCAGGGGTGTATCCATTGTTTAAATACATTGTGCTGGAAGGTGTCTCTGTTAGAAATTTGTGAGGAATGGAGCTGGTATGCCTAAGAAGAAGAACTAGCTAGTTTATGTTTTAACATTCCAGCCTACCACCAAATCTAATGTGTCAGATAATAATAGTTAGGGAAATAATAATTCAGTCTTTGATTGACCCCCAGAACAGTGGCGTCACAAGGCGGTGCGGCCCGCACCCGGGTGACACCAAAATGACTTGCAGTCATTTTGGTGTCACCCCCCTCTGAAAAGTCGGGCGCTCGGTCATGGACCGAACGCCCGACAGTATCAGGAGAGAGGAGGGGACCCGGCGGCATACCTTATCCCGCTGGGTGGCTGTCTCCTCTCTCTGCCGGCGTCCATCACCAAGATGGCCGCCGGCAGGTATCAGGATACTGTAGCGCATGCGCGGTGACGTCTCGGTGGATGGCACTCGGACAACGGTCCAGGTGTCACCCAGCCTCGGGACGCCCCTGCCCCAGAAGTTCCTCTTTTTTTTAGATGCACAGCTGTATTCTTTGAACATGATTGAATACTTTGAACAACAAAATGATTAGGAAAAAAAACATTATACTTGCTGAAATTGCATATTTCAGGATCTTTTATATTTTACCAAAAAACTGGTTAATAATAAATGTTTCCTAACATAATGTAAAAAAAAACTTTTTTTTTCCAAAATTTTCTGTAATTTTTTCTAATTATAATAAAAAATAAAAACCCCAGTGGTGATTAAATACCCCCAAAATAAAGCTCTATCTGTCCCCAAAAAATGGTATAAAATTCTTTTAAGTACAGCGTTGCATGACGGAATAAACGTCAGTCAAAGGACTGCAGCGCTGAACACTGAAAAATGGCCTGGCCAGGAAGGGGGTCTAAACACCTGGTCTTGAAGTGGTTAAACATGCCCACACATACCTGCAGCAGATGTCCTTTAGATCTATTACAGCTGAAGGTTGGCCCTTCTGAATGCGCAAAGCTTCGTCACTTGGGAAAATGTGTAATACAAAATGTATATTCTGTGCTAAGTTAATTATTTTTTTAAAGTCGGTCTGTCTGGTGTTTCTCAATGGAAAATCAGACAACAGTAATAATAATTCATAGCGCCCTGCTATCATAATACAGATATTCCAGTCCTGCACTATACAATTCTCCTGCCAGTTTATTAGACTATGTAAAACTTTGAGTTCTGTACCAGCTCCTATTAGCTGTGCAGACCATATGTAGAGAATTTCACCATTGGAAGAATGACCTAAAGTGAGACTAAACTCAGGAGTTAAATCTTAAAAATACATTCAAGTACCTTAACTATTAACAAAACTGTATCTCATGTGTGTATCACTCAGCTGTAGATCCTCAAATCATGTTCAGTGTAGTATAAAAGGCCTGTTCACTAACCCACTGCATTTCAGTGGATGGGCCGGTGTGTTGTCACAACTCTGGTAGTCTGCATTGTATTTTTTTTTATGTGGAGTGTACAATGTGTACACTTCATTCAGCTCCCCGAACAGTAGCTCGGTGCGCTGCGCTGCTGTGCGGCAACATGCAGTGGGATCCAGTGTGCTCGTCAGTAAGATATTGTTTGCTGACACTATCCTTCCTTCTGGAGGGTGGCTACTTTTGTCCTCCATGGTCCCTGTGTGTGTTGTAAAGTAGTCATCGCTCCAACCTCACTCCCAGGATGGACTACTATCTCACATTTAGTTCACTGATTTGAATTGAGATTGTAGTGTATCATGGGAGTGAGCATGGAGCAGAGGCTACTTTACAACATACACAGGGACCATGGGGAACAAAAGAAGCCACCCTCCAGAAGGAAGGACAGTGTCAGCAAACAATATCTTACTGACGAGCACACTGGATCCCACTGCATGTTGCCGCACAGCAGCGCAGCGCACCGAGCTACTGTTCGGGGAGCTGAATGAAGTGTACACATTGTACACTCTACATAAAAAAAAATACAATGCAGACTACCAGAGTTGTGACAACACACCGGCCCATCCACTGAAATGCAGTGGGTTAGTGAACAGGCCTTTTATACTACACTGAACATTTAGTGGACTAGTCACAAAACTGCCGTAGGCAGCCTAGTGAATAACCGATCCCAAGTGAGGTGAGCCGAACTCTGTTCGGCTATTCACTTCAGGCTTGTACGGATGATTGCAGCCGTATATCGGCTGCAATCAGCCGTACATCGGGTGGCTTCGGGTCGGCCGAACATGCTCAGCACGTTCGGCCGACCCGAAGAGCAGAAGAAGTTCGACTCGGCCGATCCAACATCTGGATCGGCTGAGCCGAACCTCCAGCAGGCTACTCGCTGCTGTTCGGCCTATTCTCATAGATGCCGAACAGCAGTGAGTGAATAGCCGAATTCGGCTCAGCTATTCTGCTCTGTACCTCTGTGCTGCCGAGCAAAATAGAAAAACTGTAAAAAAAAAGTAGAAAAAAAAAAAAGAAAATGGTTCAAATGATGGCAGATAGCACCAAAAGCAATAGCTTCTTTGCTATCTGCAAGTTTTTTTTTAGTATTCTGACAGCTGCTGTCATCAGAATAAAAAAAAAAGTCAGCATAGATTCCTATTGGCTATTTCAATTTGCAATATCCAATAGCAAACTGGCTATTGCACCCGCCCTCTGCTGCTGTCAATCACTAGAAGGGGACCTGATGGAGAACTTCAAGTCCCCTCTGCTGATTGAGCAGTGGGCGGGTGCAATAGCTAGTTAACTATTGGCTATTGCAAAGTGAAATAGCCAATTGGAATGTAGCTATGCATGTAGCTATGTTGCTATGTAGCTATGTTTTTCTGACTGACATTGGCAGCTCCGATGTCAGAAGAAAAACAAACAAACAACAGAGCAGAGTAAACCTTTTCCGGAAGAAAGTCTTTCTCTCCCGGGCGGCCAGGAGCCGCTATCTAATAGCGGGAGACTCCCAGAGCATCCGGAAGAGTAATGACAGATCAGCATCCCTGGTTACCTGGTAACCAGGGACGCTAATCTGTCTCTGCAAGTGGCCGGAGCCCAGCTGTCAGTAGCAGGCTGTCGGCCGGCCAATGGCTGGCCGTTCAGCCAGCTTCGGCTTTAACCTCGGCTCAGTCAAGCCGAGGCATATGCCTTCGGCTCGACTGAGCCGCTCGGCCAACTTCGGGAGCTGTACAGGCTATAGTGAATAGCCCGTCCTGAGGCCGAAGCTAGCCGAAGCTACGGCTAGATCCTTCGGCAGCTTTGTGAATAGACCCCTTAATTAAAAATGGTTGCATTTTTGCTTATAAAAAGGCAGTATAAAGAAAAAGTAGTATTACATAACAACACTTCTCTGTGTAGTAATTCTTTATGGCCTGCATGATTGGCAGTGTGGTAGGGTGTGTCCTTTGCATATATACTTTCTGCTTCAATAGGGTTGAATTAGAAAAGGCAAATAAGCCATTCACTTTGCAAGGGAATTCTGCCCTTAGCTTAGTGAATGAGGTGAAGCTCTGCTGAGTTCCATCATCCAATCGTGTGCAAACAAAAATACTGTTTTGTTTATCTTCCTTGAACATGACTGGGTATTTTTGCCAAGTGACTTTTCACCACATTCACTAAGCTAAGGGAAAACAATATTTGCAAAGTGAACAGCCTGTTTGCCTTTAGTAAATCAACAGCAATGTGTCCATCTTTCTCATCTCAGAAATATGGTGGACATGGTTGCTGCATATGTGTGAAATGTCACCATTGGCCATCTAAGGTCTTATGTACAGGGGAAATAAAATACATTATTCTAGGTGCATTTGGAGCTCATTTCTAAACACACCTAGAAGCATGTAATGCTTTTCTATGGCTGAATCCACACCTAGATGTTTAGCAGAGTCTAGTTCCATTATGTTCATTGTGTTCACACAAACAAGAATTTTCTGCATCCTGGGACTGTGTAGCCTGGTTTTATGCAGGTAAACACGTGTAAATGCAGCTAAATGCGACTAAACCCAGGAACATATAAACACAGAAAAAAAGTGATCTGAGAAGCATAAAAGTTGTTAACTTCTCCTATGTTAACGCAGGTGGCCTGTGTATGTGAGGCTTTAGGCCCCGTTCACACCTGCTGCGCATGTGAATGTGCACCAAAGTGTTCACATGGGTGCACGTTCACACAAGGCGTGACATGCCTGCAGCACCATTACTTGTTAACGGCTTCCCAAATATGGCAGGCTAAATGTGCAGCTTTGGCCAAATTGCATGAAGCTCTCATCTCCAACTGCTGCATGAGCTTCTCTGCCATGTTTGTCACTTGTAGAGCAGCTTATTGAAATGAATGGGCTGGGGCATGGCAAATGAGGCAAAACGGGCATAAACGCAACATGTGTTCACGTACGCTGCAAGTGTGAACGGGGCCTGAGTGTTGCAGTATAGAGAAGGCAGAGGTATGATGTGTTGTATGAGACATTACATATACTTGTGTGTCGGAGTGAGCTAAATGTGTGGGTTGCATGACTTGTCACATTCATACGACTACCTATACGTTTCTCCTAGCAAGCGTGTGTCTTTAGGCATGAGAGGCAAAGTGCATGTTCTAATTACTGCTCTAAGCCACTTACAGGCATAAAGTGGACTTCCAGCGGTATAAAAATGATCACCCACCGTTTTATGTTTGTGCCACTGATTGACCAGTACATTGTTACCATCCATTCACACAATGTGGGGCCAATTCAGATCCCAGAACTCTCATATGGGCAGCCTTCTTTGCTGCTGAATACAACGGATCTAGATGCACTTTGTGATAGTGTGGCATACGGCTGATAATTTTCCTCTTGTGGATGATATTTAGCAGCTGTAAAATATTTATTTTTAAAATAATCTGGTTTGATTTTGATTTATTAAAATCCTGCATGAAGATCAGGTATTCTATAATCTATCATCAAAGACCCCGAGTGTCTGCTTGCTGATTTATTCACTGGAATGAAAGTAGAATGTCCAGCTTTCATCTGTCTCTAGGTAGGATTAAAGCTGAATATTAAACATTTACACTGTCTGCTCTATAATTGGGGGCAGCAGTGTGTCTGCAGACTGGAATAAACTGTATACTTGAACTGTATACCCTACAAACATTTTAAACAAATTATTTTAAAAAAAGCACAAAATGAATGAATAACAATAACTTTGCCTCAAAATGGTTTTTTTAGTGAGGTCTTATCTCTGTTGTCTCTAAATAAATGAGTTCAAATGGGGTCGATCAGAAATACCCATTAAAGCAGTAAAGTTGCAAATATAAAAAATCTCTGGGAGGTAGGGGGTTTTGGCAGAAAATAGACTCAGTTTCTAATGGCCAAAAATCTCTTCCTCTCTCTTTTATATGTTCTGTGTACACTGTACTGTGCAAATGCTGGGTAGGATCAGGATGTAAGTCCTCGTCAGGGTTGTGCCTACACTATTCACCGAGGTTGGGAGATGGGGTGGGTCTGTCAGTGAATGGTTGTTTTGAGGGGGAGCCGCCCCCCCCCCCCACACACCTGCTGCCCCCCAATGAGATGTTGCCTGAGGCAACCGCCTCAAGCTGCCTCATTATAGCCAGGACTCCAGAATTTACATCATCAGTGGCCGCAGAGGAGTCCCACAGAACCCGAAATGTCGTTGGCAGAGATGGGGACCGAAGATCGATCCAACAGTGCTGGAATGAATCACTGATTACTGACTGCTTGTACCCGCTCTCCTTCCTGACAGCTGTCACAGGAGGCTGAGCAAGCGGTGTGGGAGAAGACCTCAGCCTCCTGTCTCCGCCCACACACCGCTCTGCCGGAATGTGACACCGGCCGCTCACAGCGCTCTCCTCCCGCAGCGATCGGCCGGCTGTCACACTTTCTCTCCTCTCCGCTGGGACACAGAGCAGCGCACAGCGGGGAGGAAAGAAAGCACGGGTGCGCCGCTGTATCGGCACAAAAATGGCACTTTTGGCATTTAGCCAAAAGGGCCATTTTCGGCCGATATGTTTTGGCGGCCGATATATCCATTCAGCCCCACTTATAAGGTGTATACTTGTAAGGGCAAAAACCCACCCTTCACACAGCAGTTTACTTTTGCTTTAATAAAGTGTATTTCTTTCTCTGACCATCTTTTTTTTTTTTTTTTAGATGACTTTCAGGAAATACAGAAATACATCTATAAAAACTGTTTTAACTGTCAAAAGAAGGTCATTCTGCTTACCCAGTCTTGTAATCTGAGCAACTCTGCCAGGCAGCACATCCAGGTCCTGGACCTCTTTGCAGACTACATTGCAGTTGACCAGTATAGTCAGATCCAGCCTGGAAATATACAATGAAGGAGTAGCATTACACTGATAAGGTCATCTTTCTTCTCTCTCCTGCTTGTAAGCATGTTCACAAAGTTAGAAAGACAGTATTGTGGAAAGCAATGGAGCCCTGACTGAGCCTCTTCCCTCTTCTAGTTTGAGTCCTGCTGGGCAAGCGTGACAGACTAAGATACATGTGTTAGCTGTATTTTGATGGTGGCCAAGTTCAGCTTTAAGTACCTTATATCATCTTTGCCTTTTATCGAAACAGGTGCATTTTTCATGCAGTTTGCTTGTGTCTTACATCTGGGTCACATGCGTTTATTTTACCGTACCTTTAAAAATATTGTTACACAATTTGCCTTGCTGCCTTTGTGTTGTTTGGGTTCCTCCATAAAAGCAATGGATCATGCATAAACATGTATAACATCACACTACCTTTCTTCATCAAAAAAAGCTGTCAGGTAGGCACTGAGCTGTCAGATCTATTTTACATAAAGGTTACAAATTATTTTTTTTTCATATTTCTACTTTGCAACTTCTTTCATTTAATTTCCTTTTTCTTGCCCTGTCACAAAACACAATGAAGCTGGCCATATACATTTAGGATTTCTGAATTCCCCCAGCCACAGTAAACAGCGCAGATGACTGACGGCTATTGTATTCAGCAGCCACAGATCTAACTGAATACAGGAACTGTTAGAATCAGATCCTTCGACAAACGTTAATTCAAAAAGTGACCTTTATGGAGGAGCGGGGGGGG
>NW_017306323.1:1190804-1191159 GCF_000935625.1 Nanorana parkeri
CATGGGCTGATGCTGGTAGGGCCGGTGTGAAGCTGTGGGTGGTCGTATTGTTGAGCACGGTTAGCACTTCTGCCTTACAGTACTGGGGTTCCCAGTTTGAACCCCAGCCAGGACACTATCTCCATGGAGCTTGCATCATCCTGTGCTTGTGTGAGTTTCTTCTGGATACTCTGATTTCCTCCCACCCTCCAAAGACGTGCTAAATTAATTGTTTCCAGTCTAAAGCAGCCTGTGTATGTATACCTACATGTGGGATATGGACCTTGGACCTTAGATTGTAAGCTCACTGAGGGCAGGGACCAGGGGTGTCCCTAGACTTTTTTGCTGCCTGAGGGGGGGGGGGGGGATGGCCACA
>NW_017306323.1:1191275-1247317 GCF_000935625.1 Nanorana parkeri
CGAACGGCCACAATTCACACGTTCAGACTCAGATTTTCGGCTGACAGTCCAGTCTTTAAACACTTTAACAACAGCTGCTCTTGAACATTTAACGAATTCTGCTGTTTTGCTGATACTCGCTCCATGGCTCGCGACAACAATCATCCCACGTTCAAAGGCTGTTAAATCGCGTTGTTTACCCATATCTTCAGAAAAAAATCACTTCTGTCGTGGTAAACAACCTGCTTCCCTATTTATAATGGTCTGGCCCTCTAGCAACTTCAGTGCAAAATTATAGCTAATTTGCTTACAAACGTCAGGTGGTCATAATAATCTGGCCACTCAGTGTATATACCTGTAATAAATAAACTTTTGTTGAAGGAGACTTTTTTTTTAATTCTTTCAGTGTACTGGCCCCTCAACATTGTTCATTACTTTCTTTCTGTCTCAATGTATAACTATTGAGAAATAGTTGTCTGTTATACAATTGCACCCAACTCAGTTGGCATGTTTTTGTTTGTTAGTATAAAGACAAATGTCTGTAGTATGAAATCTTAATGAAGCACACTCATTGTGCACTTACATGCAGGCCCTTGAGAAGACCGTGTTTTCTTTTTTGGAAAAGCAAATTATTTTCAGGTTTGTATCCTGAAAATGGCTTAGAGGTGATTACAAGTTATCAGAATGACAGCTACATCAGAGAGGTCATCAAGGCTAAAGTGTTCAAGAACTGTCTTACCAGAGTAACTGAATGTCAGACAAATTAGTCAAATATCTCTAAAGTTTTTAAAGAGAAAATATGTCTTAGCTTGTCCACTCCTACACATAACATTCGCCATCGCTGTGGGGGGTGATGGATGTGACTCCAATTCAAAAAATGCCTTGGAATGTTCTCAAGAAGATATTTTGTGATTGGAGGAGGGGAAGGGAGGAGGGGGCAGAGATGTGACATTATCTTTCCTCCTCCACTCACAGAACACCTTGTATTATTTAAGAAAATACAAGGCATTTTGTGAATAGACAAATAGGAAAAAGAGGCAGGGATGTGATGGAGAACTTCACTGCTTAAGTCGCATCCCTCACTACCCTCCCTGCCCAGAAACCCAATATTATGTGCAGTACACAGCTTGCTGCATGGCAAGATTCTTATACCTTGCAGCGGCCCACCACACATAACATCCAACTTTTTACTGAAAATGTACACACCCAGTACAGTGTGTAAATTAACATTTTGTCCAGAGTTCTGCTGTAACCTGTATGTATGTATAATCAAAACTATTAGATTTATTTTAATCAGCTTGCGGACTTAAGGAAAGAAATCTAACAGCTTTCTTCATCCACATTAAACAGTTTGGATAAAGTACTCTTACAGGGTTATTCACAAAAGGGTAAAGAGTTTGGAGAAGGCAGGAAAAGTGAACAATCTAGGCCAAAAGAGCAGATTTGAAAAAATTCTCCAATTCAGCTCACTTTCTGGCTCAGCTATGTTGTCCTATATTGTTCACTTCTCCTTCCTTCTCCAAACTCTTCAGCCTTTTGTGAATAATCCTGTCATTGTTCTCTGACAGCCAGGACCCACCACCGTCAGAAAACCCCTAAAAGTGACAGTTGCTGATTGGCTGCATCAATTACTGTTGACCCGGCTGCTTCGACCAAAGTCAATTGGGTTGCCTACTGTTAGGATTTTAGCCAATTCCTAAGAATTGGTCAAATTCTAACAGTGTTTGGCCACCTTAACCCTTTCGCTGCCAAGGACGTATGGCATACGGACCTACAAAAGTGCTTCCAGCTGGCCAGGTCAGTATGCCATACGGACCTGGCATTTACAGTTCTACTATAAGCTGATGGTCGCTTTAGCGACCATCAGCTTATAGTAGAACTGTTCAGCAGACTGTCCCCTTTAAATTAATAGCTGTCATCAGCGGCAAAGGGATATTTCCCTTCAAGCCTATCCTGGAGACACAGCAGGATATGAGAGGAGATCTCTTCAAAGTGAGGGTAATGCCCCTCCTAGCCAAGTGTCACCACAACAGGTGTCCCCTTCAGAGGATTTGCCCTAATCTGCAACTCCTCTTTAGTGGTAAAATGTTATATTTTCTATAATTTTTCTCTTGGTGACAAAGATCCCCAGGACAAAAACAGAGGGTGAATCCACCGAACTGGGACTTGACCGATGTTATAATCCTTACCTCCTCTATTCAACCAAAAAAAAAAAGGTTTTGAATTTACATATTCTTTAGCAACTGCGGAGTTAAGATATATTCCACACAGGAAAAGTATTATTTTTGAATTGTATTGTGAGAAGGAGATTTAAGCATAACCAATGTGTAGCACCGCAATGCAGAAGTCCAGCCCTGGCTATACATAGCCTCAGAGTGGAGGTATTGTGTGCTATGCAACCTCCCTCTCTAGGCTGTTGTAGCCTTAGTGAGTACCAGGGAACACAATGGCCTCAATATCTGAGTTTTAAAAAAATGCAAATTAATGTATATCTAAAGCCATAACAACCAATCAGAATTGCTGTTTAATGCTTTTATGAAGTAAAAGGGTAAAATTTGATTAAATGCTACTTTTGGTTTTATTTTCCTAAGTACACAAAGTAAATGAGTGAATGAGCGTATCATTCCTTTTTGGATAGTTTTATTTGAAGTTTCGATCAGAATGCAAGCCTGAAGGCAGGCTTCTTCTTGCGTTGTCTATGTAAAAAACTCATAGTACTCTGGGAATCCTTTATCATGTATTACATATAGACTGGCATTCAAATGTTTATCATTATTAGACATGTGCGCATGCATAAAAATTTGTTTTGGATGAAACGATTGAAATGGGAAAAACCTTTTCATTAGTTTTGTTTGATGAAACAAATAATTATGCTGTTTCAGAGACAACAAACTTCCGAATACGATAGTGCACATTTAAACAGAACGCGCGCCGTCGGGTGACGACATATGCACGTATGGGCACCGCCATCTCGGAGGCAGCAAGATGGCAGTGCCCACACAAAATGAATTTATATATGCCCAAATAGTTTTTTGTATATTTGGGCATAAAATAATTTGTTGTTTTGGATTCGGACAAACTGACGAATTTACGGAATTTCGTGATTCAGCCATTTGGTCCGGATCTGAATGCACATGTCTAGTAATTATCCAGAAGTGTTCATGTTTTTCTAAGCAATTATGAAGTCTATACTTTGGATCATTGTCCTGCTGCATAATTAACTGTGTACCGATCAACCACAGTGGAGGCCATGACATTGTAAATTAGAGAGATAATCTTTCTGGCTGCACTTGTTGTAAATCTCCCACCTTACTACCACCAAAATAGCCCTATGCCATTACATTGACTTCACCATGCTTGAAAAAAGGCATCAGGTACTCCTCCAGTCTCCTACATCTCATATAGTGTGTGTGTTCTCCATATTAATCCGAAAAACTAAATCCATAAATCTCTTTTCCGGTTATCCACCTTCAAATGTCTTTGGATTTGCATGGACCTTGGGCGATTTGGTGTTGACAACTAAATATACTGTGTGATTGGATGTTAATGATTCCCTATTTACTGTATTATTCTATTTTATTTTCATGATAGTTATTGGTTTGTGGGTATTAGAAACTGGTTTGATTTAGTATGAGAGGATTACGCTTAGTTGGGAGCACTGTGAATTTGTGTTGCTCCTCCTTTGGCTTTTCTGGTGTTTCTTTTAAAGAAGAGGTGCACAGCCTTATTTTATGATTGTTCTTAGGCCCTAGTTGTTAGTTTGACATTGTTTTGGTATAGAAAAACAAATTGTAATTAGAATATCTACATATTATACTAATTTGGAACCCCAAATTTGTTTCTGGTTTTTTCTTTTGGTGTCATGATCCCAAGACTGTAAAAGTGAACCTGTCAGGTCAACCAATGTGTACAAACTATCACTAACAGTACCTATGCTTGTGTTCATGAATGTTTCCTTTTGTGCCTGATGAGAACCATCGATCCTATTTCCAAGCTATATACAGGGACTTGACTTTTCTGAAAGACAAGATCAAGCCCCATCTCTACTATTGCTTTGTCTTGACCCTTTTTATTGAAATGTCAGAGCATTTGTATTACCTTCGTTAAAGAAAGTTGGGCAGTTTTGTTTAAGTTTTCTTGATGGTTACATGTCATTTATATTGTGTTCTGTGGTTAACTGATATAAGGAGGCTCCCAAAATGCTTTTGTCTCACCTTTTTATGCTTTCGTAATCATTTGTGTGCAGTATTCATTTATCATTGGGCTGTTCCTTCTAGTGACGTTTATGGTTTACAGCTAAGCTATTAATGTCTACAACTTCACCCAACCTGTTTTGTCTAAAATATCCTTATTAAGGGAAGTGAACATAGTAATGTGATTTTAATATTACTCAGTTTACTGACACAGAGTTTACTGTAATGCAGCTTGCCTGATGGTTCATGCTTTCATCATTTCATGAAGAGTAAAAACACTTATGAAACATTTTATAACATAACCCCTGCCCACACCAGTCCAAAAGACAGATTGCAACAAACTTTGTATAGACTGTTGCAGTGTTTTTTATTAGTATCAGTACTAAGTATTTCTTTATTCAGTAATACCGTACTATCCAGAATGCCAGTTCTTTCAATAAGTAGTATTTCACAAAATAGTATTTCTCAGTATTTCTCAAAGCAGCGTAAGCTTAAAAATGCACATATTTTTATTTTGTGCTTTCATTTGCATTGCACTGCAATGATGTGTGCATTTTAAATTGTGTTAGTCTTAGGTCATAAAACTAACGCCAGGACAACTGCTCCAGATTTTCATAAATTCCCCTCAGACTGTCTAGGTGACAATGAGTGATAAGTGTTTTGATGAGACATGAAACATAAAGGCTTGCAATGTTTAAGTAACTATTTCTAGTGAAAAAACTAGGTGCACAGATATGTGATATATATGCATCTGAACTAAAAGGTGAGACGAGAACATATTTGGGAAATAAAATTACAAACAACATAAAATAACTCATACAGCTTAATAAAATGACCCCTTTACATATGATGGCCTTACCATCTTTGCTGGGTCAAGTTATTGTTTCATTATAAATCTATGCTGTTCTGTGCACAATACATTTATTTTATTCATACGTGGAATATATGATGGTGATCAAGACAAACGTTTGCTGAAATGGATGATCCAACATACTTGGCAGCTGTGAGATCGTATCTTTGCTTTATTAGCTTTACCTCCACTGTTTAATAATGGTTCAGGGTAACATTACCAGCCTACCTGAATTTTGCCTGAGGAATTACAGATGGGGCTTGACCTACTAGATGAGGCAATGACATTTATCTCCGCTCTTGTCTTAGTCATCTCCTCTGGAATGGTACCAACATGCTCTTGTACTTCTACAGAGATACCTCTGCAACTAAACAGTGTTATTACATTTTATTGTATTTAATTAGGAACCTCAAAGATCATCTCACATTCCTGGAAACACAGTGGAGGAATCTGCAAGCTGAACGGAAACAAATCTACTAGTATGTGGGCTACTTAAAGAGAAACTTTAAAAAACAACCTTATTATTCTTTCCCCAACCATTCTTCTCACGGTGGCCATTTTTACTAAGGGAGAGTAATATATTTCCCTTTACTTCCTGGAACTCTGGCACATGTGATTAGGACATGTGACCAGGGCTGGATTTACTCTCTCTGCTGCCCCAAGGCCAGGTTCCTCAATGCGTCCCCCTACCCGCCAAACCCCCATAGGCATGGACTACATAACTAATGCCAGGAAGTGGAAAAACCGTAATTCTAAGTAAAAGAAAAATATGTTTATTTAACTAATGAATGTGAGATGATTTCATATCAGCACTAAGAGTTGTGTTTTGATTGTTAGTGAAAGGGGGTTACAGATCTATCAGGGAAAATAATTGAATTTAGTCTGCACCAAAGTAACTAGATGTGTAGCAATAATAGACACCAATTACAAAACTCTTTAGTAATAGAGCCTCATACATACGCGTTATGCTGGCCACGCACATGACAATCCAGTTGTACTATACTATCGCCTTTAGTCCCCATCCACACCTAGGCATTTTGTCACTCAAAGCTAAGCAAGAAAAAACACTCAAGACAAGGAATCCCATCCATTTCTATGGCCCCTGTTCACGCCTAAGCATTTTGTCACAAAGAGAAAAGTCTAGTTACTTAGTTACAAAATGCCTAGGTATGAGCAGGGACTGAAGGAGATAGTATAGTACAACTGGATTACTGGAAAAAGTACATAAGCTACTTTTTAGCAGATTTGAGCGCTTTTTTTAGTCCCTTGGATTTCAATGGGAAATGCCTGGAAACACACATTCCAATCATTTTTGCACATTGTGTTGCCTAACGTTTCCCATTGAAGTCTATGGGACCAAAAGGCACTGAGATCTGCCAAAAAGTAGCTCATGTACTTTTTCTAGCGACAGGCATTTTTCTACTTGCAACAAAACGCTCATGGGCCATAGAAATGAATAAGAATCCTTGTCTTAAGCTTTTTGTCTCGCTTATCTTTAAGCAACAAAACACCTAGGTGTGAACGGAGACTTGCCAACAACTGTGCAGCGCAGAAGCCTACCTGACTGCATACAAACATTAATAGACTGAGTGGGTACGCTTTTGCACTCCATAGTTGTTAGTACATGTGAAGGAGATTGTACAGAAATTGTACAAATTTCTGTGTGTGCGTCCTACTTTCTTAGAAAGAACATTTTTTGTTACATAGTAACCAGTGAGATTCTACCTTCTACGTTTTTAATGTCAGTGATGAAGGAAAGAAACTGATTTACTCTCAGCAAATTTTTTTAAATTATTCCCCATACAACATTTTACATCAGTGGCAGTCACATGTTGGGTAAACCCTCCACACGACCCCTTAAAGTGTCTTCCTGCACCTTCCTGAAGATGTGGTCATGTCTGCTGGAAATGCAGCAGCATATGCTAATGTGAGCTGTAGATGGCGCTGTAGTGCAATGTTAGTCTCCATGCTTGCTTATCTATGATACATTGGAAGTTCTCTCTGTATACTGTATAATGCTGTATTCTGATGTAATGTCCTGCTAAGTAAGTAAAACTTAATTCAGCATACCTCAAGGTCTCAGTGCTACATCAAAATACATAACCAACAATGTCAAGGCTACATAAAGCGTTGATAGTGTTTTTACAACTGTATTCTTTACTCAATAAAATCCACTAAGTTCAAGTAAAAAGATCTACTGCTTCATTCATTACGTCTGTGTGCCTCTGCTTCACCCATTTTTTGGTGCTACTCTACTTCACTTAACAGATACAGAGGGCCTCAATGTAGCCCCTGACATACCCTGGGCACCAACCATATTATTCAGCATAATAATTGTCAGAGACTGCTAACATATGGCATGAAGATAGTCAGAGACTGGCCCATTCAAACCATTGCTTTTTAACTGGATTAAAACACAACTTCACAGTGCTCAAAAATCATACACATAATTATCTCTATTATAGGCTATGAAGCTCTTCCCATTAGTGCGTTGGGATACAGACCAGTGCAATGTGTTTCTGAATAATCCTGCTTGCTGCATTTGTTTGTGCTTTTTGGAAATATGTGTGTTACATTAGGCAAGTGTAAAGCACTAAAACGCAATGTGCAATCAAATTATTGTGATTTCAATCACATGACCATGATTTTAGGGGAGGAAATTGAAAAGGGGAGGAAAACGCATGTAAAATGCACATAAACACATGTGCATGTTGCATTGCTTTTAATTTTTTTATGCACCACATTGAAAATGCATGTGTTTTCTATCATGATGGTTGAATAGATCCCTACAAATAATTGTTCTCACTACTGGCAGCCAGGCTTGAGTGACACACAAAAGGCAGCAGGTTGGGCACCAGGGCCTTGCATGTTTCTCTTATATTTGTAGGTATGCAAAGAGTAGGACACTCAAAAGCTATAGATATGTATACTATGGTCTCTTATCTGTTAAAATAGAATGTCATTGCAACTTTTACTCCCTGTCTAAGATATTACATGTAACATTAGTTCTGTAAAATGACATTTCCCTCTTATTGAATTAATGATTACAGAACTGCATTCATTTTTGTCTGATATTTGCCTTGAGTTCACCTTTATGTTTAAGTTATAAGTTTGAGATAAAGTGTTAAAGATTAGGGTTATGTGAATTTATCATTTGAAGTTATTTATAATTCGAATACTTTTTGTACTTGTATGGTTTTCATTTTCCATCCTCTATTGCAGGGGTGCCCATAAGGTCGATCGCGATCTACCAGTGATCGCGATGTCCCATCTTCTCTGGATCCCCGCTGCTCTCCCCCATCTGTATGCAGCGGGGATCAGAGGAAAAGTGAAGCTGTAGTCGGTGGCGGGGGATGGAGCCGCTATCACAGCAGCACGCCGAGCGGTGAGGAGAGAGAGAGCCGCTCGGCTTGGATCTGACAGCCGGCAGCTCTCTCTCTCCCCACTGCACATGCTGATGTTACAGCGGCTCCGTCACCCGCCCCTCCCCCCAGCCCCCCACGGCTGAAGTGCTTCTTTCTCTGCTCCTCGGATCTCCCGCTGCCTCTGCCCGGGAAAGCAGGGGAGATCCAGAGGAGAAGTTGCAGCCCCCCTCTATGCGTGGCCGAGCAGCAGAGGATCGGTACATATCAATGATATGTACCAATCCTCTGTGCAGGACAAACACTGGAGCGATCAGCTGATCACTCCAGTGTTTGTAAATAACATAGTGTTCAGTCATAACTGGGGACACATTGTACTATGTGTCCCCAGTTATGACTGAACACGATGTGAAGGATAGGACGCCCATGCCTCTAGAACGCACTGGAATGCGTTCAGGGGCGGGAGGGGCGTGGGGTTGCACCGCAGCCCTGTCCCCCGCCCACAGTTTGATTGCCCGCACATTAGGCACATTAGTGCCTACATTCCGGTCCAGTGTGATCTGCAAAAATAGTGCTTGCAGCATTTTTGCAGATCGCACTGGACCGGAATGCAGGCACCGCCACACTCCCTCCCGCCCCTGAATGCAGGTGTTTTTTCGTTGGTAGATCTCATTGAGCTCGTCATTTGAAAAGTAGATCTCCAGATGAAAAATTGTGGGCACCTGCTCTACTGTCTACGGTCAGCTTTTCTGTAATATCCTATAGATAATAAGACAGTATCTTCAAACTGTACCCCAATCTTGTAACCAAGGGCCTTCATATAAACAAATGATGGAGTTGGTATGTCACCAGTCAAATGTAGCATGCATTTTGGGACTGCATCTCCTGTAGATCTAGATCAGGGGTATCAAACTCAATTTAATTGCTGGCCACATCAGCATTATGGTTGCCCTCAAAATAGTAAGTCTATATAAATGTATCTACTTTTCATATTAAATAATTGCCTCTGCATTCGATTAATACTGGTTTTACTAATAACTTAAGTAATAACAAGTAGAGGTCTAGGAAAAATTATGGCAAGCAGATATTCAAGTGTACAACTATTGTACAAATTATTGAAAAATCAGTTTTGATAACAGAAAGTTATTTTCTTTTTAGTCATCAGACAAATATGACCAAGCACATTTTATTACAATAACTTTGTTTAACTTTTTTGGCATAAAATTGTATGATTCTCGTAATAATTCTAGAGAATGTCCAGAGCACTCTACCCCCGCTGACATAAGATGTAGAAGAGCCCCCCACTATCAGAAATCAAGCATCCCCCACCCTCCATTACATCACAGTGCAGCCCCTTACCTTGTGCTGCTGCCGGGAGGAAGCTGGGGGCGGAGCTGGGAAGCAGAAAGTGCAGGGTCTGGAGGAGGAACAGAGGAGGGCTGGAGTCGGCTGCGGGAGTCTGCTGAATGCTGAGATCAGGGGAGGCGGAGGATCTGTAGGGCATCAGGGCAGGTACAGGATCTGTAGGAGGAGTTCTGTCCTCCTCTCTGCTACCGACTGTTAAGACAAGGTGGGGGTGGAAACAAGAGGGTGCCGCAGCTGCAGGAGAGGTGCGAGGGCCGGATTCGGTCTGCAGGCCTCGTGTTTGACACGTGATCTAGAACATTGGTGGTGGGCACCAACAAAGTGCTCCACTGGCACTGGAAATCAATCAGAGCTGCAAGGAAGAGGACCAGAATAAGTTGACTTACACTGTCAGAGGCTGGTTTCCTGGAAGAGAGTAAGGGAGGAAAAGCACGATAACAGAAAGTTGTTAGGCTTGGTAAACTTCTTTATAAATATCTACTTTGTGCCCATACTTCATACTCTTTAAATAGAGCATTTATATTTGTGTTCTTTGGTTTATCCTTCTGCTTGCCTGGCCTGATTAATATTATTAACACTATTATATGTATGGCATCATCATCATCTCTTGGAAAAGCTACAGTGAAATCCCGGTCAGTCCAGTTTTTCAAGCCATTATTGCACGCGCAGAGCTGACGCAATCAGACCATTAGGCTACCCCTGTGGAATGCCAACATAATTATATACGTCAACTATTTGTATTTAAGCTTATATATATAAACGTAACTAATTGTTATGTACTTTTCGATTCCTGCCACCAGTTTACTGCAAGACAGACACAATCTTTGCTATCCCATATGTAATGTACGTAAAGACAATATGGTGTATAAAAACCTTTTTCCTGTTATGAATGGCAACCCGGGGACCGGGGGAGGAAGCTAAACACCTCTAATTACAACATATAGGATTTAAATGGAGTGCTTGTGTTCTTAAGTGTAGGAGAACTAGATGCTTCCTCTTTTGAAAGGAAATCAAGGTTAGCCCCAAGAAGCATGTAATTCAGCATATTTCCAGTAACAGACAAAAGGCATTTAAAACATTTTTACTACGGTATGACTACATGTTTTTAGAGATGTTGCCAATAGATTGGTCTATGTAAGAGCTTGTATTGTGAATATACTTTAATATAACGCTTCTGGGAAATTAAAAAAGTCTGCACTCCAGTCTAAACTTGTTTTCTAGTTTTGAATAGAATTTGGAGAACCATAGAAAAACCACAATTCCTTTAAATGATATGCTTGACGAATGCCTTAAAGCTGCACATGGTGTTACGGAACAACACAACTTTCACGGACAGTCTCAATGGCATGATTATTTTTTCTTTTACATTTAGCTTGGCTTACATACAGCAACAGCACTCCTATCTGATTTTTTTCTGTCAAAAAAACTTTTTTTTCAGTTAGTTCTAGCAGCGACACATGCTTTTTCATCAAGTGGTTATAGGGCTGCTTTGACTGTCTATTCTAATAGAATAGATCACTATCCCTGGACACACGGAAGGGTTCCCCATTGATGAAAGATATATAGCTTATTTTTCTAAGGGGATTAAATATTTACCCAACTAAAAGTTGGTAAATAGAAGATGTTCACTGTTAATATGTTTCTGGAAATTATTGTAATACTAGGAAATATTTAACTTTTTTATAATGTATTGTGATAAGTGATAGTGCATTGCACCACACTTTTAAAAGTGTATTTTATAGAAAATAAAAACCAGAGTAGTCTTCCCTATATCATACTGCTATAGCTTAAATATGGGTAACTAAGGTCGCAGTGGTTAAATGCATTGGCTGTATTCCATTAAAATAGTAACAGTCTGCCCTCTAGTGGTACTAAGCGATATTACAGTGTCTGTTTTGCTCTTTCTTTTTCTACAAGTACCAATGGAATAAGTATGTTTTGATACCAGAATCTTGGCAGATTGTTTTTAGTGGTCAGGGGCGGGAAGCTAGTCTTGGCATCGGATACAGATTTCATAACATTCAATTATTGTTAATTATGCAGGTTAAAGA
Source organism: Nanorana parkeri (assembly GCF_000935625.1). Taxonomy (NCBI): domain Eukaryota; kingdom Metazoa; phylum Chordata; class Amphibia; order Anura; family Dicroglossidae; genus Nanorana; species Nanorana parkeri. The sequence goes on from NW_017306323.1 coordinate 1,203,076, forward strand.
TGCAGGTAAAATAAGGATTAGGATTTATAGGGTTAGGTGTTAGGTTACATTTTAGGGTTAAGTGTTAATTTTTCATGGTAGATTTAAGATTAGGTTGTTGCTAAAGGTTATGGCAGAGTCAAGTGAAGTTTTAAAAGTTAGGTTCAGAGTTAGGTTAGGTGTTAGGGGTTATATGTAAATGTTCAGGTCAGGATAAAGGGGAGGATAAAGGGGTTTATTCACTAAAGAGCTGAAGGATATAGCCATAGCTTTGGCTAATCCTTCGGCTCCCTTCGGCTGCTGGATCCCTTGGGTGCTGCCGAACTGAAGGGCTGCTGTATGGGCTACGTCGGTGGATTAAAAACTTTGGTTGTGTTTTTTTCAATTAAAAAGTATGATGTGTTTGTTTACATTTTTTTTAACCCTTTAGTAAATGAGTAGGGGTACAAGTACACCTTACTCATTCACAAGGGGTGGGGCAGCATCTGGGTACCCCTTTTATTAAAGGGGATACCCCAATGCAAATACGCAAAAAATGCCTGCAGAACCCCACAACTACCGTGCCAGGGTTGGGGTGGAAGAGGCCCTTGTCCCCACCTGCCAGGCCTGTGCTCGGATCAAGGGTCTGGTTGGGAATTTTAGGGAGGAACCCACAATTCCCCCTCACACTTTTTAAAACATTTTTTACTGGAGGTCCCTCCTAACATTCCTACCAAACCTAAAGGGTCTGGTATGGTTTGGGAGGGGGGGCCCCATGCAGTTTTTCTTTGCTTTTATAAATCAGTCATTTTTTAAATTCTGTTCGCTACCTCTGAGGTAGCGAGTAAAATAACCGAGCGAATGCCACTCGGCGGTATTAGGCTGTTCACTCACTGCTGTTCGGCCCCTATGAGAATAGGGGTGAACAGCAGCGTGTGAACTGCCAAAAGTTTGGCTCAGCCGATCCAGATGTTGGATTGGCTGAGTCGAACGGGTTCAGCTGAACCGATGGGAGCTGAAGGCAGCCGATGTATGGCTGAAATCTGCTGTACTCGGCTGAAGTAAATAGCCGAACGGGGGTTTAGCTCCCTTCACTTCGGCACAGTTATTCACTCGGCTACCTTCTGCAGCATAGTGAATAACCCCCTAAGTGTTAGGGGCACCCTAGGCACTAGGTTAAGGCTACTGGTTAAGGTAGACCTTCACTTCCTAGATCCACTTTAGCTGTCTGCAACCCACCCCATTTTTTAAAATCATACCCTTAACTCCAAGGGCTCATGCAAACTGGTGTCTGCACTTTCACGGTGGTAAGCTTAGTCTTTTGAAATGTACCCCCATGTGTGTGCAAACAACAGTGCCGGCCTTTGCGGTTGTATACATGAGTACAACGTTTTTGGTCCATACATACAACAGTGGATAGGAGGCCTTGCCCAATAAGCCCCAGCAACCTTTTAATGAGCATGTGCTTCACAAGGCAAAGCAACAGGATAATTTTAATGTTGGCCCCTGCTGCAATTGACACTCGCCTTCCCTTTGTTCCCCTGCTGCTCAAGCCTGATACTTCTGGGTATGGGGGAACAGGTGACTGACTCCCCTTCCTCCCAAGTGACAGTGCTGGGACTTGGCTCCTCAGCCAGCTAGTGCTGTTATGTTGAGATGGAGCTTATACAAGGCTTTTCTCTTTGTTCCAGTGGGTGAATAATGTGCAGGAAAGGTCAATATAAGCTACTGTGTGAACCAGTGCGTTGCACATGCAGTAGCAAGAAAGGAAAGGAAAAGCTAGAATGTTATGCTAGTGGGGTCGGCATTAAACTAAACCTATTGCTTTGCCTTGCATGACCAAAGCACAGGATTGCTTTAGTTTCCACTAAAATAAGTGTAGAATAGTGAAGGCAGAGTTTTAATATGAGATCATGTGTGAGATTGCGTTGTATCCATATTGCACATATAGTCCTAGCAGAGATTACTTAATAACTAGGTTCTTTGGCAGCTTGAACAATTCTGTGACTAATGCCTGCTGCCACTTAGTTCAAATTTGTGATCAGGACTGCCTCTGTTAAAGGAGCCAGCTCTGACTCCATAAATGTTTAACCAGTTTACTGAAGCTTTGTGTTTTAGAACAGAGTACAGAAGTGTAAATATCATGGTTGCAGAACAGTAGAAAATGAACAGCCATGAACTGTCCATGCATAACTTCATTTGTAATAATCTAATGTGTCAAATCAGTGACACAGCAGCACTTTCACCCAGGGAATGTTATGGACTCCACTGAAAAAATAGACATATGCCCATCTCTTACTTTGTAGATAGCATACTTTGCTTAGTTATGTTCCTATCTGTAAAGGTTGTCCAAGGTGGGGGACCCTATTGCAGTACAAGAATGGCACAATGAGTACTTTAAAGTTCAAGAGCTAGCTAGTGTATAACTAGCTAGTCATAGTGTTTCAAAGATCAATAACCAGAGCATAAGAAGACATGCCAGTTGTTCACACAACACCAAACTTTCCACAATTTAGAGGTATTTGGTATGGTGTTTGCTGCATATAGGGTATGGAGGTGTGGCTTTATTAACTAATAGAAAGGTTCTGGCTTTCTCTGCTCTCACAAAGATGCATTTCCTCTGTAAAGAAGGCTCTGACTCAGTATGTCCCAAATGGTGTTCTCTCTATGCTCATCCATTTCTCAATTTACTGACACTAGTACGCCCCCAAAGCTCCTCCGCTCGGGAGTTTACTCGCTGTTACAGCATGTGGCACAATGTCTTTTGCATGCTGAGTGCATTTCCTACGCTTTCCCTACTTTTAAGGTCTTGCCACCAGTCAGGTCCCTTATGTTGAAAGAAAGGGTTTCTGCAAGGATCATGAATCTCTGCATCACAACCTGCATATTGGAACTTTAAAGGAACTGCACAACTCACTAGATTCTCACTATAAAATACATATTAACTTCAGTTTTCCAAATTGTCACAATGTGATCTTCAGTTCCTTGTGATGACCCGAGATTTGAAGACTTGTGTAGTTGTTTATACTGCACTGGCTGTAACTGGGTGGGACTTGTGTGGTTGTTCATACTGTGCTGACTGCAGACATCATAGACTTGTGTGGCGGTTCTCATTGAGTTAGCTATAGTTGGGTTGTGTGGTTGTTCCTACTGAGCTTGCTGTAGACAGTTTGGACTTGTGTGGCTGTTCATACTGAGCTAGCGATAGAGAGATTGGACCTGTGTGGTTGTTCATACTGAACTGGCTATAGACAGGTTGGACTTGTGTGGTTGTTCCTACTGAGCTGGCTATAGACAGGTTGGACTTGTGTGGTTGTTCATACTGAGCTGGATATAGACAGGTTGGACTTGTGTGGTTGTTTATACTGAGCTGGTTGTAAGCAGGTTGCACTTGTGTGGTTTTTCATACTGAGCTGGCTATAAACAGGTTGGACCTGTGTGGTTGTTCCTACTGAGCTGGCTATAGCCGGGTTTGACTTGTGTGTTTTTTTATACTGAGCTGGCTGTAGACAGGTTGGACTTGTGTGGTTTTTCATACTGAGCTGGGCAGCTGGCTATAAACAGGTTGGACTTGTGTGGTTGTTCATACCGAGCTGGCCCTAGACAGCTTGGACCTGTGTGGTTGTTCCTACTGAGCTGGCTATAGCCGGGTTGGACTTGTGTGGTTGTTCCTACTGAGCTGGTTGTAGACAGGCTGGACTTGTCTGGCTGTTCATACTGAGCCGGCTATAGACGGGTTGAACTTGAGTGGTTGTTTATACTGAGCTGGCTGTAGACCGGTTGGGCTTGTGTGGTTATTTCTATTGAGCTGACTATATATAGGTTGGACTTCTGTGGTTGTTCCTACTGAGCTGTCTGTAGACGGGTTGGACCCGTGTGGTTGTTCCTACTCAGCTGGATGTAGATGGGTTGGACTTATGTGATTTTTTATAATGAGCTGGATGTAGACAGGTAGATTTTTCAGAAGCTCTAACAGATGTGCTTAAATATTCAAATAAAATGTGTAAATATTCTTTATTGAAATAGTATTAGGTAAATGAACAGGAGCACATTTTGCACCTTTTTTATGTGACACATACAATTTTAAAGTAATTGGATTATCTTGCGATTGTCTGCACTTATAACAGTAACAAATATAACTGTGCATGCATACTAAATGACTATTTGTCCTAAAAAGACATCTTCTCCTCTGCTGCCTCACGTTCACTTCCTAAACTGACCAAACATGATGTGTTTAGGTGTGCACTGACACCATCTGCTGGGAAATAATCAGCACTGCAGCCTCGCCTCACTACAACTTCAAGCTTGGCATCAGTCATCACAAGGTTTAAACCTGCTTAGTGCACTGACAGTGCATGAGTAAAGGTGTTTTGGGTGTTAAAGGCTGCATTCTAGAATGTCTCGCTGCTGCTCAGTTTTATCTCTACCACCAAGAAAACTTTTTAATTTAATGCATTCTTCCATCTGCTGGTGACAGGTGAGGAGCCACACAAATTCAAGACACCTATATTCTACTGCCTGATAAACCTCAGGTTTTTTTGCTCTCATTTCGGTTCTTATTTTTACGCACTGTACTAATATGTAGATCAGCACACTGTGAAATCTCCCTTACTCAAGTTGTTAGATGGGGTTTACAGCTTTTCACAAAAAGTATTTTCTAAAGTCCAGCCACAAGTGTCTCTAGTTGCTCCAATCACATTTCTTAAAAAAAAAAAAAAAAACCCTCCATTCCCCTCTATCCTTATACATCCACATTGTCAGATGCACACAGTCGAGATTCCCTATGTCTTCATCCAATCTTTTCTTACACTCCTCATTCTTATGCTTGCTGTTTTCTAAGTTGGAGGAAATGTTTTCCTTCAAATTAGCTTTCTCTCCATCCAATATGTGAGTTTAAAGATACAATATTGTTTATTAATAATTTTGTAGGAAACAATGAGATATCAGTTTAGAATAAATAATGAAAGTTTTTTTTAATAGGCTTCACAACCAATCAGAGATTGCGGTACTGATGGCTTATCTATTTTAGTAAATTTGTGCTTATTTTCTCTCTTATTGGAGTTGGGTTGTTTTCAGGCGAATTCTTGGATTGATGTAGTTGATTGAATATTATTACAGAGGTTGGAATCACTCCATATAGTAATTCTTGTATGAAACAGTTGAGACTTTTAGCACCCTTAGGAGACCTAGGAAGTCAAGTCCCCTTTTTTCCCTCAGCATTGTAGGCAGGTTTAAGGATGCGTGGGTATATTAGTAGAACTTCTTCTTTGTATTGAATATAATGAAGTATAATGTCTTTGCAGATTTAGTATTGGTCCATTCACCATTATGTCCACTGTGGCCCCCCTGGGCAATTGGAGTTTCGGACTTACCAGTGATATTAATGATTTTATATTATGGTGGTGGCTTAACGCAGAATTATACATGTAAATAGATACTGTATATTGCAATATAGAAATGTTTTATATTCAGTATTGATTATAATCATACAGTTATATTTATAGACAAATCCTCTGCATCCTCCTGAAGAGTGAAACCCTTGGTTCATAAAATGCATTGAACATCCATCATCTACTATTGATTTTGCTACAGTATAATGCACATCGTATTGAATGTATTTGAGGGCAAAAAAAATGTACTGTACAATGAAGACATTCATATTTGAAGGATAAAATGTATTTGTAGCCTAAATATCAGCCATTTTAGGATTTTTAGAGAGACTTTTTAATAAAATATAGAAATAACAGATATCTTTGTAAAGACAGTATTTGTTGGCATCTTATCTGTTGGTTCTATTTATACTTGGGATGTTGGTATACCCCCTTGTTTGGAATTTACATAGAGTTCCTTTATACATATATATGATTTTTTTCATTCAGCTGCCTAAAACAAATTTAAACTTCTGTTGTGTTGCTTTGTCTTTGAGGAGGATGGCGTGACCAAGGCAGGCATGCTCTCATTTTATTCACTGGTGTGTGTGTATGTGTGTATATATACACACAGTATATATTAGTGATGCAGCGATACCGAAACTAGTATCGGTGCCGATGCCGAGTATTTGGGCGAGAACAGCGAGTCATTACCCACCCCCGGCTTTCTGATTGGCCAGAAAGCCGGCTTTATGCTCTCGCGTCACCTGGTGATGAGGGAGCATGGAGCCGGCTTCCCAGCCAATCAGGAAGCCAGGCACTGTGTAATGGCTTGTTGCCCGTCCTTCTGATTGACAAGCTTCTCGACCAATCAGGAAGTGGGGCAACTAGACATTACACGGCGCCCAGCTCCATGGTTCCTTGCCACCTGGTGACGAGGGAGCATGGAGACGGCTTCCCAGCTAATCAGGAAGCCTACAAAAATCTTCTGGGAAGGCTGTCCACAAGGTTTAGGAGTGTGTCTGTTGGAATGTTTGACCATTCTTACAGAAGCGGATTTGTCTATAAATATAACTGTATGATTATAATTTGTGAGGTCAGGTACTGATGTTGGACGACAAGGCCTGGCTCGCAGTCTCCGCTCTAATTCATCCCAAAGATGTTCTATCAGGTTGAGGACTCTGTGCAGGCCAGTCAAGTTCCTCATTCATGTCTTTATGGACCTTGCTTTGTTAACTGGTGCGCAGTCATGTTGAAACAGGAAGGGGCCATCCCCAAACTGTTCCCACAAAGTTGGGAGCATGAAATTGTCCAAAATGTCTTGGTATGCTGATGCCTTAAGAGTTCCCCTCACTGGAACTAAGGGGCCAAGCCCAACCCCTGAAAAACAAAACACAATAATCCCCCCTTCACCAAACTTTACACTTGGCACAATGCAGTTGGGCAAGTACCGTTCTCCTGGCAACTGTCAAACCCAGACACGTCCATCGGATTGCCAGACAGAGAAGCATGATTCGTCACTCCAGAGAACACGTCTCCACTTCTCTAGAGTCCAGTAGTGGCATGCTTTCCAGCACTGCATCCAACGCTTTACATTGCACTTGGTGATGTAAGGCTTGGATGCAGCTGCTCGGCCATGGAAACCCATTCCATGAATCTCTCTACGCACTGTTGTTCTGCCAATCTGAAGGCCACATGAAGTTTGGAGGTCTGGAACTATTGACTCTGCAGATAGTTGGCGACTTCTGCGCACTGTGCGCTTCAGCATGGGCTGACTCCGCTCTGTCATTTTACATGGCCTACCACTTTGTGGCTGAGTTGCTGTTGTTCCCAGTTGCTTCCAACTGGTAGCAAGGAAATTTAACGGATGGACTTATTGCACAGGTGGCAACCTATCACGTTACCACACTTGAATTCACTGAGCTCCTGAGAGCAACCCATTCTTTCACAAATGTTTGTAGAAGCAGTCTGAATGCCTAGGTGCTTGATTTATACACCTGTGGCCATGGAGGTGATTGGAACACCCCAATTCAATGATTTGGAGGGGTGTCCCAATACTTTTGGCAATATAGTATATATATATATATTAGGGATGCACCGATATATCGGTCGCCGAAACCTATCGGGTGAAAACGGCACTTTTGGCATAATGCCGATACAGTGGTGCATCCGTTCTTTCTCTCCTCCCCGCTGGGCTCTTCTCTGTGTCCCAGCAGGATGGAGAGAAACTGTTACAGACGGCCAAGCTCTGCGGGGGGGAGAGCGCTGTGAGCGGCCAGAGTCTCTCCTCCCCGCAGCGCTCAGCCTCCTGTCATAGATCGGCAGAGCGGCCATGTGGGCGGAAGAAGCCCCTAAAAGTAAAGTAAAAAATAAACATGTTTAATAAAAAATGAATTAATAAATAAAAATAAATATAAAAAATTAAAAAGTTTATAAAAATAATCTATTAAAATTTTTTGAAAAAGTTAAAATAAAAACATTTTTGGTTTCGGTTTCGGCCTGACATTTTTTTTATTTCAGCTTCTCCTCAAAGATCACAACAGAGTAGGGCTTGATTCAGTATATACAAATTTACCAGCACCTGTTTACATTAGAGGATGGACAGGCTGCCAAGTTTCTACAGCAATAGAAAGTAAAAGGGGGAAAAGTTGTGATTTCAGTGCCACTATTGGATTTATCTACAATGCTTATAGCTACAGGGGAGGTGAACGAGGACCTGTTTTAACGTGCTTTTACTTAATGTTTCTTAATATTTTAATGTGCATAATCTGGGCATAGGTTCACTTTAAAAACAAATGCAAATGGTAAAATCAGAAGAGTGACCCACTTAACAAGTGATCATATCAGTATATAAAGAAACACTGCCCTTTGCAAAAACCACCACATTCGCCACACCACCATCACCAGGGCGAACCTGTGCCAGAGGGGCCAAAGAAGCCAGGATGGGCTTGGACCTCGCAAGAATTCAGGTGTCTCATTCTGGGAATTCAGTGCGCACAGTGTTACTGCAATCAGTTTAAAAGCCCTCTGCACTGTGAAACTGGGAGGTGGTTGGTGAGTCCGGAGTATGTACTGTCCTAGGTGTTTGTAGCCCTTATCCCTTTCTCCCATGTGAGCTGTCGGACGAATAAAATCTCTGAAAACTCTTAAAGTGACTGGAGCCTAACTTTACATTTGCATTCCACAAACGGCTAGGGACTCATCCCTGAGGTGAATTGTTGAATTGTCAGCCCGCCCTGCCTTTGAAGTTCCCCACATGCTCCAAGGAGTCAGTGGAGTGCTACAAACACATAAAAATAAACTTGCTATAAATATAAGACATGAACATCTTTTTAGAAATAAACACATGATCTTAGATTTCACCGGACAACAAATCTTTTCAAAAGTTTTACTTCCTGAAAAACTTTTGGTATTTTGATAGACCCCTTCAAGCTGAACATAAATACAATTTCAGAATGACTGTATCACGTAGGAATCTTAAGAAATATGAAATTAATGTTTAATCACAATAACGTGTTTAACTACCTTACGTCCATGGCCGTTTGTGAACGGCCAGATGGACGTCTGCTCAGAGCGGGAGGGCGTCTTAAGACGTCCTGCCCCTCCCCCCCTCTCGTGTCCGCGCTGAGCGCCGCACACGAGAGGGAAAACCGTCAGCATGTAAACAGCCAGCGATGGCTGTTTACATACAAGCGGTCAGGCGTCTCTAGAGACGCCCGATCGCTTGCAGGATCTGCGGGTGTGCGCCGCCCCCCCCGTACCTCCTCCTGCTCGTCTCTTCGCCGCCGCTGCCGGTCCCGTGTTCCGATGTGGCCGGTGCGGCTGGGACCGGCACGGCGACGCTCTAACAGGAGATCAAAGGGATGATCATTACTTGATCATCCCTTTGATCTCTCTTCTTGTCCCCGAATGCAGGAAGTGATGTATATTACATCACTTCCTGCATTCAGTGTCACTCTCCGGTGCAGAACACCGGAGAGAAGCTGATGGAGCAGATCTGTGCTTCATCAGCTTCTGTGGGGGTCCCTAGGTGACATCAGAGGTCTTGAGACCCCTGATGTCTCCATAAAGAGGACCTGTTTGGTGAACTGGCTATTACATAGGGGATTCCTTAGTCCCCTATGTTATAGCAATAAAGTTAAGTCAAAAAAAAAAATTACAGCATTAAAAAAAATAAAGAAGCTAAAAAAAATAAAGAAGCTAAAAAAAATTAAAAAAAATAACACAAAATTTTTTTGAAAGTCCCCCGCCCCCCAGATACACGCGCAAACATGCGTCGGGTGCGCCTATGTACGAAACCGACGATTGCGCCCATTATGCAGCACATGTTACATATCGCCGTGAACGTCGCAGTGAGAACAATAATTCTAGGGCCATCAATCACTGATGACACTAAACTGATGAGCGGTAAAAACGTTTAAAGCGTCGCCTATGGCCAATTTTGGCTGCGGTCGTTTTCTGCGATTTTGCGGGCACGCGCAATTTTAAAGGTTGACATGTTTAGTGTCTATTTACCCGACGTGACCCCGACTTTTATATTTTACCAAAAAATTGGGGTGAAAAAAAATGTTTCATAACATTTTATAGGGAAACATGTTTTTTTAAAAAAATTAGGGTACTTTTTTTGTTATATAGTAAAAAATAAAAACCCCAGTGGTGAATAAAAGCCACCAAAAGAAAGCTCTATCTGTCCCCAAAAAATGGTATGAAAATCGTTTCAGTAAAGCGTTGCATGACGGAATAAACATCAGTCAAAGTACGGCAGCGCTGAATACTGAAAAATGGCCTGGCCAGGAAGGGGGTGAAACACTATGGCCTTCAAGTGGTTAATTGCATAATGTTAATTTATATATAATGCATAATTTCCGATACATAACTCAAGTCCAAGAGGACAATAAGTGTTTGGCTGCTGATTTACATTTGTATTTCAGTGTCCAGTGCAACTTGTTGCAGTGTCCAACAATAGTTAGCCAGCATTGATGGATGGAAATTCTTTCGGAGTGGCCATTACTTTTTAATGTCAAATAAAATATAAGATTTTAAAAAAATGGTACGTGATAGGTTAAATTACACTTTATTTTTGTGATTAAAGCCCAAAATCTATAAGATACACCCATGAGTATTCAAGAATCAAAATCTTTGTTGTTCAGTTTTTTTTTTTAACCAAAGCAGGTACAATAAATGTATGACGATTTCCAAGCAAAGTTCAAAAACCATGACCAACTGAAGTGTCAGTCGATCCAAAAATATTTCACTGTTGGGTAGATAGAGGCAGATTGACTCACAAACCTGCATCTTGTACATGAGCAAACATTGCATAGCATACTGTAGTTCTAATATGTATATATAAGAGCAAAACCCCTGGATAGGTGCTGATACTCAGTTCAAATGTTTTGCCTTTGCAGCTATACAGTTTTCATGTTTTATTGAAAAATCAAATCTTGGTTTGTTTTTATGTTTTATACGACTCAGATTAATATTTGCTCATTTCCTACATCAGTTGGCATTGTGCGGAAAACAAGATTTTATTGCCTCTTAATTACGATCCAGTTTTAGCAAATCTTTGTGCTGACTAGAAGTTTACACATTCACATCCACTTGAACCCAATCACAATGTTGTCTTTCCTCTTAACAAATGTATCCCAGGATGCTCTTTCTGTCTCGCAGCCAAGATTTCAGCTGCAGCTAGAAAGCTTTTGGTATTCTTGTCATGAGCCAGCAGGGAGATTTGTTCCTTTGCAGTATGTCAGAAGTCTTCTCCTCACCTCAATGGGTTTCATGCATCATACTGATGGAGATTTTCAATGTGCGCTCACCCCACAGTACATTGTTTTAGAGGGGCTATATTACATTTTTACCCACACATTTTTAAGGGAATCTTTTACTGCTAAATCATGAAAGCTGTCATTCTGATGATGGGGGGTACCTGCAATGCCACATAAACAGTTAAAAGTGACCGTATAAATAAATTAAAATGGCATACCAATCACCCCTGACCATGATTGTGACAAAAGTATTTTGTTCCAAGCCATTAGACCTGGCAACAAGCAGAATCCAAGGTTGTCCTTTAACTCTGAGCTATACATCATGGTGCTAAGAACCTTTAGCCCGGTTGGAAAACATTAAGCATCATATGATGTAGGGTGGACAGATCAGAAAGAAATTGAACTATCTTTGCCAGTGATATACTGCACTTTGTCTCCAGCCCAGTGGAGGACATCCCACAAATTGTAGACACTGTCAAAACATACGGACCCTGCTAAGGATTTACTGTAAACTTTCACACTGAAATTTAAAAAGAAAAATCCCTATAGAGAACGGGCTGTGGGTAATGTTTCGTGGGCAAAAATAAATTAACCTGTGTTGCTATAAGTTGCAGAGCAATCTGACAGCAGAATAGTGTTGTTATTAGAAGGGAACAAATGGATTGTAGTTATTTGTAGAAGGCTTAGGGAGAAGGATTGTTTCTTTAAGCGTAAAATCTGTATGTCTTGGCCTGGTGTATTCTATGGATGCTCTCAGAGAAGAAACCTGAAATCACTGTTGTCTCAAGCCCTTCAGTCTGCAATGCAAGTTACACTGCAAAAATAAGATATGCTGTTTTATTTTTGGATTAAGTGGGGAAGTGTTATAACCTTTGTTAGGTTGTTTATGTTGTCACTATGGCTGCAAGCAAGGGGGGAATTCTGTAATGGAACCTTGGATAGTAGTAAAACCCGATAGAGGCTCTAATCCTTTCCCACACTATCCAAAACTAGAAAATAAAACTTTGGCTGAATTAGTTTATATTATTAGTTTAAACTCCTGAACAAATACAAATTTCCCCTTACTGTGGGGCTGCCCTCACACTGCAATGGTTAAATGCTCATTTAGGTGTAGGGTACTTTCCAGATAGCAAGCAATTGAGCTGCAAGTTTGAAAATGACTTGCTAAACTATTGCAGACTTGCCAAGCTTCACAATTTTGTTGCACAATTACAGCAAGTCTGCAGATCAACCTGCTTTGCAAAAGTGCTGTACACTTGCAGAGCTCTTGCTAAGACCTGCAGGACTCTTGCTGTAGACTTGCCAAGCAAATTTGCTACAAATTCAAAATGTGTCAACTAGAACATGTGCTGCAAGTGTTCTGCAAGTCTACAACTTGCCAGGAATGTGTGCAGCAAGTTAACAAGAATTACAATTTAACCAAGCCACAAGTTTGTGCCAAGTTATCCTTGCTATCTGGGTTGGAAAAGGGACTTTTACTTACCTGCTCCCTCCAGGCTACAAAACCGGACCCCAAAGCCTGTACTCCTTATGCTCAAGTAGTCAAAGGCCATTTCTATAAAAAAAAAGTAGTCAGAGGCCCACTGATGTTATCAAGTATAATGTAGCAGCGTTGTTACTAGGGATGCACTGATACCGATACCAGTATCGGTTCCGGTACTGGCCATTTCCCTGAGTACTCCTGAAAATGCCCCGATACTAAGCACCGATGCTGGTGCTTTAAATGTTTAAATACAGTCAGCTGTTGTAAGGCCCCGCGCTTGCTGGTGACCTCACGGAAGCCTGCTGGGGACCTTATGGCGGCTGTTTACAGCACCAGTCCGCATCTTCCACCTCCTCCTTCCTCCTCCTGCCTCCTGCACAGCCCTCGTGAGCACCCATCTCCCGCACAGCCCTGCTGAGAATCCACCATCCTCACAGCCTTGGTGAGCACTTGCTGCACGCACAGCCCTGGTGAGACCACACAGCCCTGGAGAGACCCGGCCACCCACACAGCTCTGGTGAGCACCCACTACCTGCACAGCCTCGGTGAGGCCCGGGCCAACCGCTCAGCCTTGGTGAGGACCTGCCGCCCGCACAGCCCTGGTGAGCACCCGCCGCCCACACAGCCCTGGTAAGGCCCAGCCGCCTGCACATCCCTGGTGAGCCCGCACAGCTCCGCTGAGATCTCACACAGCCCTGGTGAGATTGCATACAGAACTGGTGAGATTGTACACAGCTCTGGTGAGATTGCACACAGCCCTGGTGAGACACCGCACACAGCTCTGGTGAGACCATACACAGCCATGGAGAGACATCGCACACAGCCCTGGTGAGATGCCACACACAGCCCTGGGGAGACCACACACAGCCCTGGTGAGACGCTGCACACAGCCCCGATGAGATGTCGCACAACCGAGGTGAGTCCGTACACAGCCCTGGCGAGACCAAAACAGTGCCCTGGCAAGACCGCACACAGCCTTGGTGAGACCTCGCACAGAGCCCTGGTGAGACCCCGCACAGAGCCCTGGTGAGACCCCGCACAGAGCCCTGGTGAGACCCCGCACAGCCTTGGTGAGCAACACAGAGAATGTAGCTTCATGTTATTCTGCATTGCTGTATAATGTATTGCTGGGATTTGTAGTCCTCCATAGCTGGTGGTATTCTGCATTGCTATATTATTATTATTATATAGGATTTATATAGCGCCAACAGTTTGCGCAGCGCATTACAATATAAGGAAGACGTTACAATCATAATACAATTCAAGACAAGATGGTAAGGAGGGCCCTGCCCCTGAGGGCTTACAATCCAAAAGGGAGGGAGAAGTGATACATGAGGAGGTAGCTGTGTGGGGATGAATTGTTTGAGAATGTGATGGTTCAGTGGTTAGGTTGAGGTGGGATAGGCTTCCCTGAAGAGATGAGTCTTAAAGGATCGCCTAAAGGCAGTCAAGGTGGGAGATAGACGGACAGGTTGGGGTAAAGAGTTCCAGAGGATGGGAGAGACTCTAGAGAAGTCCAGAGGCGAGCATGGGAGGAGTTGACAAGGGAGCTGGATAGCAGGAGGTCTTGGGATGAGCAGAGAGGACAGTCAGGGTGATATTTTGAGACAAGGTTTGAGATATATCCGGGGGCAGAGTTGTGGATGGCAGTTGAAGTGATATTAAATTCAAAAGGTTTTAGGCTATTGGTTAAAATACTTATAAGGGATGCTGCTCCTTGATGTTTAAAAGTGTTAGTTTCCTGCAGAATCAGCTTGTCCCCTGAGCACTGGCCCTGATATCCTGTTTTAGGGTGGCTCCTTTCCCTCTGCAGGATCCTTTGGAGCCACCCTTGTGTGTGCCAGTAAGCTGTGCGTGTCTCCACAAAAACACAGACATGGCAAGCCAATCCAATCCCCTGCTCCCTGTTCACCACTTCTCCTTCCCCTTCCTCCCTCTTCCCTTCTCCAAGCTAGTAGATGGACAGCTGTTGGAGACTGTTCTGTCCCTTGTGATTTAATACTGGACAGGAAGTTCAGGGAAGCTGAGCCGACAGAATTGGAGCTGTTTAGAAACTTGTTAACTGTAAATGTTTGGGCAAAAATGCAAATAAATACTTTGCTGGACAATATATATTTGCTTGATCTGGATTCATTATTGTAAAAAAGTTTGACCAGTTGAAAAATAATGTAAGTACCACTGCACATATTTTTTTTTTTTTTTTAATGGGAGGCCATAATTTTAACATAAAACGCTGCAATTAGTGTCGAAGCCAAGCATTTATTCACTGATAATACACTATAACTTTCCCATACAATGAAAAGATAACAGAATTAGATGAGTATATCTGAATTATGACAAGATGGAGCAACAATTGCAGCCGAGAGAGAGAGAGAGTGCTGGAGAGGATATGAAATGAAACAACTTGTAGCAAGGGGAAGGAATGTGACAGTCCATGGAAAGATTGCAGAAAATGTATTTAGAGTACTTTCAAGTTTATTGTACGTTCATTTGCTAGAAGAAAATCTTCCATCTACTATAAGCTTTTCAGGTGTGTGATTGTCAGAGCTCATTTTAAGCATATCTGTGTGCAGCAATCGATGGCCAACAGAAGTCTCTGGTGGAGGCTGTTGTGGCCAGAAAACATACTTGAGCTGAATGGAAGAGACAGAAATATATGACACAAGTGGGTCTAATAAAGAAACAGAGAGAGCAATCAGAAAATTGGCAACCTTACAGCCCTTTGTGAACCCCATGGACATAGACTGTTTAGTGATTGCACATTGTAGCAAATCCATGTACAATTTACTCCTACATGTCCTGGTACAAAGACACATACTCTATGTTCAAGGAAATATGGGAGACATTTATCTGTAATATTAAATAAAAGAAAATAATGTTTTTAGAGACTATTCACCCTTGCAGTAAAACATGGGAAGTGTAATGCATAAAAATACATTTCAAGTAGAAATCCCATTTTTCCTATGTGGCCGGGTCACATCTGTGTGCAGTATAGTGTGTTTTTAAAGGGAATCTATTAGTACAGTACATTGAGGACCCCTGTCATTAGAGAAGTATGGAGGTACTGTTGCTGAGCACCTCTTCAGAAAATGTCAAGTGCCCCGGCTGTCATGTTGATCCACCAGGTCAAGAAGTGAGGTTAAAGGGACATTCAACCTTTTAGAAAAATATAATAAATGCGCACTTCTTCATTTATTGTGCATTCATTTATTTTTTTCATTGAAGCCAGTAAAGCATTGCAATCATGATCAATAGATAGCGGGTGCAATGTTCTGCCTTCCTCCATGTCTGTACCTTTGGTATGGACATTCAGTAACATGGACAGGAAGAAGAATGAATGGAGAACTTAATAATCGGCTAACTAATCGATTTTGAAAATAATCGTTAGCTGCAGCTCTAGACTCAAGAACTACAAGTCCCTCTGCAGCAGTGGTTGATGGGACTTGAAGTTTCTCCAATCACAGATCCATGAATGGATGAAGTGGTTGTGTGGGTAATTAAAAAATGAACACAAGCCTGCAGGGAAAAGAACCCTGCAATTATTCAGGTAAGCGGGACAGAGACGCAATGGAGAAGGGTTAAAACCAGGTCTGTCCACTATTCCCTAAAAATTAACATAAAAATGGTCACTTCACAGCCCCCCAAACAGCCCCCCATCTTACCTAAATCCTGGGTTTGCCTTCGCCGCAGAATCCAGGCATGTTTTGAAATCAGCCTGCACAGCCGCATCCTTTATTCACAGATCATTTCACAGGCTCTGTGAATTCAGGGACTACAAGTCCCGTCTGCCCCCACAACAAAGGGATCCATAGTTCCCAAATGCAAAAAAACTAAATACATGCACATTTTTTCTTTTGTTTTGTTGTGTGCGAGTTTATTCATTTTTTGTAAATGGCGGACTATGCTTTTAATTAGAGCAATACACAACGTTTTCTGAGGTTTAAAGGACTACTGTGAGAAGTAGAATTGATCTTATACCTGCACTGTTTGTTACAAAAAGCCCTTACTTCAAGAAAGAGTTAAAAAATGAATTTGTATTATAAAGCAAAATGGATTGGACAACACAATTAGATGAGATTAATGCACCCGGTAGGGAACGTGACAATTGTGCTGGTAAAATAATTGGAAGTTCCCAATCTATACTTGGCCCAAGGCTTCTTGTAACCTTAATCTGCCAAGCTCATTATAAGAAAGGTCAAATCAGCTGTATTTTGCTAAATATATATTCAGTTTACATATTAAATAACTTGTCATTGCAGACAGAAAATTAACATGTGGATTCACAATTTGATACAATAAAGTGGCTTTGTGTTTCACCATGTCAGTCAGTTCCCTGTAATGCTGGGATATATAATAGAGAAAAGATCACATTATATCAAGATAAGTGATGACTTTATGTAAACTTAGTTTTTCGGGGTAGTTTAGTTTAGTAGTAATTTTTACCAACTTACCCAAACAGCAGGTTTTTTTTAAAATGTTAGATGTATGGTGAAAAACCTTACTACTGCTTTCCCTGGTAAGAAAAATAGATAAACTTGGAATACTGCAATTACCAACTTGAGGAGGCAAGAGTGTTGTTTTTAGGAGAGGGAAGTTGGGCTCTTTTGCATGGATCTGTATACAGGTTTATGGTGGATATAGACTGATTACTTGTGCTGCTAAAGAGGAGTTATCTGAATTTTTCAATTAAGAAAATGTTCATGCTTGGCATGCAGTCAGGGCCTGTGCAGTTTGTACACACTGCATTTACATTAGAAAATAACTATGTTATAACAAACACAAATTAACAGTCAGGGTATAAGTTGTGTGTGGTTCTCTGTTCCTGTCTGTCTGTCTGTCTGTTGTGTCCTTGTCCTCTGTTCCTGTCTGTTGTGTGCTGGCCCTCTGTTCCTGTCCATCTGTCTGTTCTGTCCTGGCCCTCTGTTTCTGTCTGACTGTTGTGTCCTGGTCCTCTGTTCCTGTATGTCTGTCGTGTCCTGGTCCTCTGCTCCTATCTATGTGTCTGCTGTGTCCTGACCCTCTGCTCCTGTCTATCTGCCTGCTGTGTCCTGACCCTCTGGATATGTCTAACTGTCTGTCTGCTGTGTCCTGACCCTCGGCTCCTTTCTTTCTGTCTGTCTGTATGTTGTGTACTGGTGCTCGGTTCCTGTCTGCCTGCTGTGTCCTGGCTCTCTGCTAATGTCTATCTGTCTGTCTGCTGTGCCCTGGCCCTCTGCTCATGTCTGTCTGTGTGCTGTGTACTGGCACTTTGTTCCTGTCTGTGTAGAGTGTACTTAACACTCTGTCTTTCAGAAGTTGCTCAGCAGCTGTCACATTACCTGTTTTAAATGGGGCTCCACTTGCTTCAGAGTCCCAATTCAAGCAAAGCACAAAACCTATGTCTATATTTATGCCTTTTTAAGCGAGACTCTGTTGAGTTGATCTTTGTTCATGCTTACCCCTTACTTTCGGAACCCTGGAATGGTGCACTTGATGTGCTTTACGGCTTAAATGCTAGTCTACTCTGCTGGGCTTATTGAGGGTCTTTTTTGTGCATTCTCAACTTGCTGACCTTGAATTATATGGGCTGTGTTGAGATTTAGAAATATGTTGTTTCAAGGGTGATCTATTTATTTTCTGTAACTGTGTTGTAACTTTGCTTTGGAAAATATAAAGCTTTGAAAGTAAAAATGCCATGGGTTGAAAATACGTAAAAAAGCTGATTGCAAAATGCTGCAATCATTGTTTTAATTAAATCCAACAAATATTTTTTTAGAGTGTATAAAGCACACAACAAAGCTTTATAATGGTGCTGAAGTAGCCTCTTATTGAGAAGCAAAGGTGTGACAACAGTTAGGCCTAGTTCATGGTCCCTAAATGAACATTGCTAAGATTCCTCAGGCCTGCTAGCTCTTCAGATTATTGTTTAGAAAGCTAAGCCTGACAAATGTCTGTGTATTTAGGGCATCATCGATAGTAGCAAGGTCATCCATTCCAGTTTACATGTGAAAAAGGAGATCTGTCAGATTTATTACATTGGGACATTCTGCATGGTAAAAATGTCCTTCCATAGAATTGCATTTTTGAAGTTTAAACGTTGTGTCATCTTCATGTTGTCCACATGGTGGCACTGTCCCCGATGTTATTTCACCTAGACACAGCAGATGAATGTCAATAGACCAAATACGAGTAGCTGCAAACAGTTATTTATCAATGTGGTGATTTCTTTTCTTGCATGAGGAGATGCACTGTAGATATTCTCTGTTTAGGAGATCATCTTGTAACTGTGAGTGGAGAAATTGGTAGAATAATTGCCTCTCCCCAAAAGGTCAGTTTATTATAATAAATCACATTTTATTCTTTTTTCAGTTGAATTAAAATAGGTCATAGTGAAACATAACCACCTAGACTGCATTGCTCACATGGTAACATGAATTAATTTTGTTATATTCTGGGTGTGATCATTGCCCTTTCATTGGTATCCATAATGTCATGTTTGTTATAGCAGAAACATATCCCTTGATGCTTAAAGTTCTAATTGTATGTCATCTAAATGTGCAAGAGAAAAGCAGACTATTTTGTAAGTGGATATTTAAAGCTGAACTCATATATGGTATAATAATATGGCACACATATAAAGAAACAATTTTAAAAACATTTAATAACATACTCCCATTGTCTGCTCCATGTGGAGTGTGCCATTAAGTACATTCAATAGTAATATCATGTATCATATGAATTCTGAAAAATAATTGCATGCCCATCTCCCTCAAGGTGCTTGCAAGTTTGTGACCTCCTCTTTTCTGAGAGTGTAGGCTAAGTGGGTATATATGTGTCTAAATTAATGAGGTATATCACTCAATCACCTTTCAAAGTATCTCTTCAAAGTATCTTCCTGTATCAATCCTGTATAATAATAACCTCTTGATGCAATGGAACATATTATGGGCAGGGTGCTTGAGCTATCATATACTGTATACATGTGTTTTACATCAAATGAGAGGGATAAACAAGCCTGCATCTTGTGTTCAGGGCTGCTATCAGAAATGTTGGGCCCCTTACACAGTCTAAGGCCTGGGCCCCCCGCGCCTCCCCCACCAACACACCATAGGCATGTCCACCGGCCGCTCCAGCAGGCCCACCTAGCCCTAGCAGGTGGGCTAGGTGGGCTGTGCGGGCTCTCAGGTGGGTTGCAAGCACTCTGCAGGCTCAAAGATGGGCCGCAGGCTCTGTGCGGGTACTGTGGGGTTTTTAGGTGGACTGCCGACTCTGTGCGGGCTGTGTGCGCACTCTCAGATGAACTGCAGGCTCTGTGCGGGATGTGTGTGGGCTCTCAGGTGGGCTACAGGCACTGTACGGGCTCTTAGGTGAACTGCAGGCTCTGTGCGGACTGTGTGCGGGCTCTCAGGTGGACTGCGGGCACTGTGTGTGCTCTCAGGTGGACTGCGGGCACTGTATGGGCTCCCAGGTAGACTGTGGGCTCTGCGCAGGCACTGTGTGTGGGCTCTCAGGTGGACTGCAGGCTCTGTGCAGGCTGTGGGCGGGCTCTCCTTCCCCACTGCCATCGTCAGGCTACTAAAACACTTACCTTACCACTGAAGCGACTCTGCTCCACTCCCTGATTGCTCTCTTTGGTAAAGGCCGCTACGGACCAAGCTCCGCCTCCTGAAAACTCCTCCCTGCATTTACAGGAAGGTACCAAGTTACAGGAGGAGGAGGGGCCGTGACCGTACCAAGGGCTGTACTGCACTTATTACCAACAGCAGAAACAGTGGCGGACCTAATGAACAGACTGGCCACCCAACCCCCCCGGCAGTCTCTGCACCAGAGGAGCTTACATACAAATGTAACATGAATCACAGTGCTGTACAGAGAACACTCAACCAGTCACATTAGTTTCTGTACAGAGGAGCTTACACTCTAATACAGAATGGCACCAGCTGTAGGGGGACTACAAATCCCAGCAATACATTATACAGCAAAGCAGAACAGTATATGAATTGAACTCTGGACTTAGTAACACACTGGACTCAGGACTTAGTAACACACTGGACTCAGGACTTAGTAATGCAGTGGACTCAGAACTTAGTAACTCACTGGACACAGGACTTAGTAATGCACTGGACTCAGAATTTAGTAACGCACGGGACTCAGGATTAAGTTAACGCACTGGACTCAGTAATGCACTGGTCTCAGGACCCACCTGAGATCCCGCAGAGCCCATCTGAGACCCCACACATACCTGAGACCCCACACAGCCCACCAGAGAGTGACCCTGCAGAGCACACCATAGATCCTGCACAGCCCATCTCAGACTCTCCATGGTGGGCTCTGCAGGGTCTCAAGTGTACTGGTGGTGTCCCTTTCCCTGCACCTCCCACCTAGCTCCAATTACCAGCTGCTGCTGGGGCCTGGCCCCCTCCACCACCGCTGGGGACCGGCTGGAAGTGACGTCGTTGGAGATCTGTACTCCCTTGCAGCACTGGGGTTGCCGGTTCCTATCCTGGTCAGGACACTTGATTGGGTTTCTTCCAAGTACTCTGGTTTTCTCCCACACTTCAAAGACATGCTGGTAGGTTAATTGTCTCCCATCTAAATTGGCCCTAGTATGCATGTGAGATGGGGACCTTAGATTGTAAGTTCCTTGAGGGCAGGTACTGATGTGAATGTGCACTGTATGTAAAGTGCTGCTTAATTGTCAGTGTTATATAAATACATATAATAAATAAACCTGTGGTATGATTTTTAATAAAATATGTATATTTGAGGTATACGTATATACAGAAGCAGACCCAGTACATATAAATTGTAATAAAAATTATATTTTGACAGCTTATATAGAATGAAAGCCACAGTAATAGGTGAACTTTGGTTGTGCCATGTAAGGACGGCCAATTTATCGAATTTATCCATAGAGCCTTACCGTGCGATGCATGTGGCTCAATAGGTGAAGTGTGGGACAGCTGAAGAGAGACCTCTGCTCTCACATAAGGTGTATGCTACTGAAGATAAGAGTTTTCTGCTAGGACTGGGGGAGGATTGCAAAAATATCAAACAAACAGGACACTTATTGCATATAATTTTGAACGCCTCTGATTTGAACTTTAAGTGATTTGTTGAAAACATTGTTTAGTCAGATCGTTACAATGTGTAAACAATGTAGTAATCTGTCCCTCTGATCCTTAGGGCCCAGTCTCACCATATCCAGTGCGTTCCGGTAAGGTTCGAGATTGCACTGGATAGCATAGATCAAGGCAGGCAGCGCTCCGGTGTTGGCGATCACACTGTGGGTGGGGGGAGTGCCTGTGGTGCCATTGACATGAATGGCACCGACACGCCCCAGAACGCTGCCCGGCTTGATCTATGTGATCCAGTGAAAGCAGCTGTGCTGCCATTTGTCCCCTCATAGCACTATGTACTGTAAACCATGACTGGTTTCTTATTGGAGCAGTGGTGGTATAAGGGAAGGAGGGGTGTATTCCATCCTCGGCTTTAATTTTCATAGTGGGCTGCGGTCCCCTTCAGGGATGAAACTGGAGGGTAGTCTGAAAATATAGAAAAATGTTTGTTATTGTGGGCTGTTGTACATGAATAGGCATTTCCATTGACTGGCTGGAAGACTTTTAGCAGTTTATTGAGACATGCAGTAATTGACACACTGACAGAGAAATTTGTGGTGCATGTCTGATTTTTTTTACCTTTGTTTTACAAATAACATTTGATATGCAGTATGAGACAGGATTCTGTGCACTATGGGCTAGCTAAAAAGACAGTACAACAGTAAGCATTTCTGTTCAGACAGGCTGGTTCTCATTGAAACCTTGAAGGGATGAGTCACTGCTTTGTGTGTAAGTTTCACCTTGAGCTATTGAGCTGTGTAAACAACTGGCTTTTATTTCATCTAATTGTATCTACTTCACATATCTGAATATTTTCTAATGTATTATCCTTTCATATTTGTAACCATGGTGACCAGATTACTTATTTCATTTTCCAACAGAACGTTTACAAGTTTGCTGTTCACTTTCTCGTTGGTTGGACCTAAACTAACCATACACATTTGGATTTCTCTTGTTGAAAATAATAAATCAATAGATTCCCTCATCCACTAAAGAGCATTGATCTCAGAATCTCCCTTGTCGGCTATTGTATTCAGACAGCCACAATACCCACATCTGTCTGAATACCCAAACAGTGACTGCATTACTGTTTGGCCAACAATTGTTCACTGGGTTGCTTCAATGTTTTTATTTTATGCCAACTGGGCTACCCACGGTTTGAATATTGGCTGATTTAGTAGGAAGGCCAGCTTTAGTGTACGTAAAGATTCCCCTGCACAGTTCCACTTCTAAGGCTGTTGGAAGCTTCATTTGTACCATTCTTATGATAAGTAAGCTACACCCATTAAACCATGTCATTTAGCCACATTTGCTCCCTTTGAACCAAGTCCACTTTTCCTTACTTTGACAAATGTGTCAGTCTTTGTTGACTTTATTTAGAATCTATTGATTTATTTAGGAGCTTCTATAGGTTTTTTTTTACTGCTGTCTAAAATAAAATAAAATAATTGCAATTACATTGTTTTAGGAAAAGAATATCAGACAATTCGAACACTTTAAAAAAAAAAAAAAGTTGAATTTCTTCCACTGAGGAAAACAAGATGGAGTTAATCCTGTATCGTCTCAGATCAGCACCAGCTCAGCCTAACAAATAAATCTTTATGACAGAATTAAATACACTCTGAAAAGGCCATTTCAGCTCTTTTGTAAGAATTTTTCCATTGAGTGCAGTGATGGATATCTTTTGATAGCGGGAGATAGCTGTAGACTATAAATGATAGAAGGCTGTATTTCCACTAATTGTAAACTTTTTTTTTTTTCATTATTCATTGAAATTGGAGCTGAAGTGTAATTATTACTCCAATTACTCTCTGTTTCCTGTTTGTTCAGAACAAAGATTGTGTACATTAATAATACTCCAGAATTATTAATCCACCAGCGGCAAAAAAGGGTAAACATTCCAATTACATTGATGAAATTTATTTAATTTTCTGACATCAAAGTAATTGTCACTGCAAATTAATGCAGGCTATTAAATGTGCCTTGTAGATGTCAGAACAATTTCCAAAACACAAGACTTTGTTGCACAGTAAATCAATGCACAGTATTATACAAGAGTTAAAGACACACATCACATCTGCATTTCAGTTATCCAGTAATTGTGGAGAAAATGATATATAGTAAAAAGAAGATATACCAAAGAGACATGTATAGAATATAAAGGCGAAGTAAAGCTGAAAAAATCATCCACCTGAAAATGTTATATGTAACAAGGTTTACATATTAGATTATCTTGATGGTACATTGCTGGGATTCACATTTTTAGATTGATTATTCCTAGCATACAACTGTAATTCTTTAGACCTCTCTTGGGTGGGAAGACCTTCTTCCGCCGAAAGCAGTACTCCTGAGGTTACAGTTCAGGCACCTTATGAGCCAGTTGACTAGTTGCTGTGTTAGAGGTAACCTCTGTAGCAGGGGTGGGCGAACTCCAGCCCTCCAGCTGTGGCGAAACTACAAATCCCATGATGCATCTGTCTCTGGGAGTCATGCCTGTGGCCATGAGATTCCAGCAATGCATCATGGGATTTGTAATGCCACAACAGTTTGTGGGCCGGAGTTTGCTTACCCCTGCTCTAAGGTCAGAAATATGGGAGCTACTGCTTGGTTTTGTGAACATGCAGGGTCTGCCATTTTTATTATTTCCACGATTGTATTTTTTACTAAAAGAGAAGATAATGTGCACTTAGAAAAGTGAATGAATTAAAGTTTTGTTCACCACAAAC
The DNA here is from genome assembly GCF_000935625.1 of Nanorana parkeri. Classification (NCBI taxonomy): domain Eukaryota; kingdom Metazoa; phylum Chordata; class Amphibia; order Anura; family Dicroglossidae; genus Nanorana; species Nanorana parkeri. Next base: position 1,227,475 of record NW_017306323.1, read on the forward strand.
TCCCAATCACTGCAAGGGAATTAAAAAAAAAACACAGGATTTTTGCTTGACCATTATTGGATGAATAAAGTGAATACAGCTCCGCCTTTTTTACTTGACTTTGATTTGCCAAGTAAAAATGTTCTGCTTGCTTAGTAAATCAACCCCACTGAATCACTGGCCTGTAACAAGTCTGCAACTGTGAGGTAAGAAAAGACTTAACTCCCATCCTGGAGACTAGTGCTGGTCAGTTAGGATGAAAGCCCTGGACCCTGAACCTTTAAAACTCACACCAGAAATGACAGCAATCACTAGGTTCTTATTCTCTCCTTTGTTATTAAATCATGAATTTAACGAACCACCTAGTTTGCCATAAAAAAACAGTGTGGGCTAGGTGCAAATAACCATATGTGATACCCGATTGCTATATAAAAAAAAAGGCTTTGGCATGTGTTGCAGCCTGCACTGCTAGAATTTCATATAGTGGACGTTGCAGTCGAGGTCTTTTGGAAGAAATTAACAGTGTCTTTGCATGCTAATCTTTACAGTAATGTCCATTCAGTTAATAGTGTTCCCTTCTACATGTTAGTGACCAAATAAGTATTATTGACCAGCAGTTGTACTATCAAAATTCTTTTTCAAAAAGGTACCACATTTTCAGACACATTTTTGGAAATGTTTAATGTCTAAGTTTTACTTTACTTTCCCTTCAATTCTAATTACATTGTAATTGTTTGCACAATGATTTTGTAATAGGTAGCAGTCCAGCTGCCCTTAGTAAGTTAATTGGTATTTTTGAGGCAACCAGAGTAATCTGGTCTAAAACACATAAGTCGCCACCTCCGTACACCACAGATTTAATTTAGAATGACCATTTATTTATAAAGTTGAGCAAATATCCAAATACAAGTTTGTCTTCAACGTTTAACGCCCTCTTCATTCTATACCCGTGCTTATGGCAAATTATACATATTTATATACACACATAAACAAATCAATTCCAAAGAAACAAGTCACACAAATGCCAGTGCTTGATTAACATTGAACAACATCTGAAATATTCTTTGGATGTGCAGGTCAAACCCACAAAGTAAACCCCTAAGAAATAAATTAACAACATAAAAACCCATAAAATGTACATACATACATACAAATGACTTATTTTTGGTTTGATATCAGTACCTTTGTAAATACAAGGTATAGGGATCTGGCAGTGTTTAAAACACACGTCAAAGTCTGCTAAGATTTTTGTCTTTTATACACCCTGCACAATCAAGAGAAAAAAAAAATCTCTCCATCATCACATCTTAGCAGACCAACAAAAGAATTGTAAGGTGAAACTTTGGTTGTTTTGAAATTGACTATATACAGCCTTTTTTTCTTTTTTTTTTAAACTACAGTTATAAATTAAGAAAAGATTAAATAACCAAAATTTAAACAAAGCATCAAATGTACAGTTCATTTAGAAGAAACAGAAATGATGAATATGTACTACATTTTTTTATTAATTTTTTTCCTGTTATCCCATAAAAAAACTAAAATCAAACACAAATTCCTTTATTTAATAACCAAAGAACAATACCATGCAGTTCCTAAAAGCAACCAATCACATCAGCTTTTAATGGTTTTGTGTAGCTAGGCCAATGTCAAATGATGATTGCTGATTGGTGGGTGCTATTTTACTTTGCATGTTGCTCTTTGCCTTAAACTAAATAAAGATGTAAGTGTTATTGTTTCAAAAGCAAAGGAAATAACATTAAAACTTCATTGCATTCAATTTTGCAACCTGTCCTGACCCAAACCCTCTTTATTTTTTCCATGGTGAAAATAATTTATTTTGAGAGAGCAACAGAGAGACTAAAGTAATAACATAAAGAAATATAAAATAAATAAAATAGTTATAAAGCTTTAGAATGAAGGTTAACATTTACTGAACTAATTAAGTTCTGTCTTATCACATAGACTTTCTATACAACATAACCCTAAAGATTTCTTATACTATGAGGTATTTGGAGGAATTGGTAAGAGGACTGCACGGCCTACATCCAGGCAAGAGGTACTCGAAGCGAGATGGCCAAGCGCAGAGCGAAAAAGAGATCGAAAACAGGAGACTGTCAATAAGCTGGGACAGACCTATACTTTGGTTTATCAGCTATAATAGTGAAAAATAAAATCCTTTGGTATTAAACAAATGTTCATTGCATGGTTGCACTGCAAAAGCACCACGGTGAAAAATGATTCCTTTGTCAGTATTAGTAGTTTTATTTTATCAGTGGCCTTTACAAGAGGCTGAGGTATTCAAAGACGTATAAGGTGAGATAAAAAGAGGTCAACAGCGGTTTAACACTTTGGTATAAGCAAGGCACTCGTCCTATGAGTTTACAAAGTTTGCAACATCTTTGCCTAAAGCGGTACTCTTAACATTGCTAATGATTTGGTATGTAGCATTTTTTGGTTTCTGGAAGGCTTCAGATGGCCTTGGGTAGGCAATGATCATGGTCTGACTTAAACAATGTTATTAATTTAAGAAAAAACAAAACAAAACAAAACTATAGCTAGTTGCACTCTAATAGATTGACAGGTAGGGCAAGCAGCCAGACCTTTGGAAATACATATAGTTGAATGTAAAGTGCCTCTGCCACAGCTGAGCTGGTAGTATATCAACCATGGACACAGCTAGATGCAGTCACTGTGAGATCATCAGTTCTATTCCAGGTGTTCAGTGTACAAGTACTGACAATGGGATACAGATCAGCAATCAGTCAAGAGTATATTCTAACTATACTCTGTCTATATATGGGATAATTTTTGGCAGATTAGTCCTAAATTTACCTAATTCATTGTAATAAGCTGTGATAAGGGTTGACCTACTAAAGTGCTTTTTTATTTAGTTGAGGAAATCTGAACTTGGATTTATACTTAAATTATCCAATCACATGCAAAGTAAATGTATATTTAATTCAATTACTCTGAACATGATTGAGTATTTAAAGTGAACATAGTTTTTTAAGTGAAAACAGTATTCCTTTAGTAAATAAACCCCTTTAAATCGCTGATACTCTAGGGCTGATCATGGATGCTGACAGATGTATTTGCAACTGGACAAATTATATCTATATAGAGAAAGCTGCTGACTGTGGAAAAAGTCACAGTTACTCAGGAATCCGGTGGCACTAAATATATACATTAATATATATATGTAAAGTTTTAGGTGTTTCATCTGTGCCCAACACAACAAGGATAATTTTTTTGTCTTTTTTTTGGGTGGGAGGGAGCAACATCGCCATGGAGAATTGATGAGCTGGACCTTGATCATATAAGGCCATCTGGTCCCTCTGCCATTGAGTCCATCAGTCCCAAGGGTGCTACGCAGCACCTCTGACCCTGAAGGGGTTAATTATAATATTTATGAAAAAGAGTTATATTTCTCAAAGGTCAGGAGTCATGGGTCAGGAGTCAGGGGAAGGTCGCTGAGTGCCTTTGGCAGACGAAGGCCGTGCAAGGAAAAAAAATCTTTGGTATTCTTTGGTATCATCAATGTGATTAAAATCACGAAATGGAAATTGAGTGAGGTAGCATCTTTGGTTCACGCTATAAATAGTCGATCTTTACACTTTTATTTTTTGTTTTTTGTTTTTTTTACACCTGGAAGCAGCTATTTCTTTGCTTCTTTGTCGTTTTAGGAAATTGTTACCAAATGTATTGTAAAGCTAACCACACCACAATAAACCAAAAGGTCAGCACAATGAAATTCAACTGACCTCTTTAATAGGAAATTGAATGCACCACAAACTCTGATTAGGCAACACAGCCAAAGTACTTTCTCTTTGTTTGCTAAATGCATAGGTTTTTTTTCTGTATTTTGTCTTTACTTCAATCTGTAGTAAATAAACAACAACAACAACAAAAATTTAAAAAAAAACCCTACTGTTTAACTGCCTTTCCAGCTCTGGGGAGTGGACATGTCCTAAGACTCTTTGGTATAGAAAGGGTTGCAGTTTAAAACAGCAGGTATAACATAAAATAAATAAAAAGGCCCCCTCCTAAACCTTATGAGGATTAATTCACATCCTTGAAACTGATGTATAAAATTGTTGCAAAAGTTTTTCTGTCTAATGTCTAAAATATATAAATTAAATCCAAGCAGACCTTGCACCCATTCATGTATCAAATCATAACCATTAAAAGGCATGTCCTGAGGTCTAAACACTACAATACTAGGACAATGAACATTTAACTTGTTCTGTGTTCTTATTGTAAGGTATTAGACTGGCAATTTATGCGGTGATACCATGTAACTGGGTACATGTTCTAATAATATGGTTTTATATAACAATGGTTTTATTTTCATGTGTAACTTGCAGGGAGCAAATTGTGACAAATATTTGGTACTATGGATTAGTTATCCAGTTGTGCATTGCTTAAAGCATTATCAGAAATGTTGAGTATGCCAACCAGTAGAACATCACTGCTACTTGAATAGGACTCTTTGGTTAATTGCAATAAGTTGACCGGTTGCATCTCAAAACACTTCAGATAGAAACAAAGCCATTGTAAGAAAACTGCATGAAGTATTAAAGTGTGGGATTTCTAAATGTAAAATATAGCATGTTTTTTATTCATATATGTGCAATTCTAGCTATTTTTGTAATAGAATAAAATACAAAATGTCAGCTCGTAAAATTAAAGTAATAATCCAAATGTACTTAAGCGTAACCTTTGAATGGGAGTGCACAGATTGGTACCATGTCATTGAACTATTCTTCCAGATCAGCAATATGTTCTTGTATTGGATGTTAAAATAAATAACATAAATGACATATAGAATTTGAATTTAAGAAAGCATTTAGAGTATCTAGATTTTCAAACAAGGCTACTAAAAAAATGCAGCTCATTCCATTTGTTTCTTAAAGAGAATCAGCCACACAGAAAAGTTCGCATCTGAAAGACCTCTGATTTAAGCTGACATGTCATAGTTTGCTGAATTGTAAGTCCAGGGCAATGATGTAATTTAGACTTTTAGTTTTTTTTTCCCCCTAGTACTAATACCTGCCCAGAGACAGGGAACAGAACATTCCATCAGAGGTCTCTCACACAGGTATTTTCTTTATGTGTGATTCATTTTAATCTTTCCTCAGTGAAAATTCATCAGTTTATATACAACCTACAAATGTGTTGCTGTTGTAAGCAGTAATTCCCTAAAAAAAGTAATGTGTACTCCTTATAAATCTGTTTTTATTTGCATGTAGTATTGTGATGTGTCACCTGCACTCCTTACAGTGATTGGACCTTGATTAATGGTCGCGGTGCTCGTAGTGATGCACGGATGGCGCCATGTTTTCCAAGACGGAGATCACCAGCACTTAGTCAAAAGCATTGTATTCTTTTGCTTATTTATTGAAGAAACATGTTACAAGTGTCATTTTACCAGCGTTTTGGGGCCACGCAGTCACCCTGAAGAAGGGACCCTGTGTGGCCCCGAAACGTTGACAAAATGTCGCTTGTGACATGTTTCTTCAATAAATCAGCAAAATAATCCAATACTTTTGACTGAGTGCTGCCGATCTCCGTCTATGTTTTTATTTGCTTCAAGCGACCTATCAGTTTAAGTAAATATTTTGTTTTTTTATTTCCCTTTAAAGCAAACATGTCACCAATGAAAACAAGCTGACGTACAGCAAACACTTAAAAGCAGGCACCTAAAGGTGCCTATGTCTACCACCAGCTTTAAGATTGGAGATTTGCCTCCCTAACCACATACCTCAATGCAGTTTTCTGAGTCTTTTTAGACAATAGGAATGCTCACATTGCAGTTCCAGAGCTCTGACTTTCAAAGCTGAAAGTCATTCAACAAGATTCGCAGAGCATTATGGCCATTAGATGGAGTTGAGCACAGTAATTTCATATCCTTCTAGGCTCCATATATTAATATTATTATTACTGGTATTTATATAGCGCTGACAATTTACGCAGCGCTTTACATAGTTGCACATTCACATCAGTCCCTGCCCTAAAGGAGCTTACAATCTAAGGTCCCTATCTCACATGCATACATCCAAGGGCCAATTTAGACAGGAGCCAATTAACCTATCAGCATGTCTTTGGAGTGTGGGAGGAAACCGGAGTACCCGGGATGAAACCTAGGCAAGCACAGGGAGAACATACAAACTCCTTGCAGATAGTGACCTGGCCTGGATCATCTAGTGGCCATAATGCACTGGGAATCTCGTTCACAAAGCTGTTCCCTGTTTAAAGGGGATGCTTTTTCATTATTTTTTTTGAGAGTATAACCTATTTTCTTTAGTGACAGGTATCCTTTAACTTGACTGATAGTTCAAATCTATTAAGGTGTACATAGTAGGAATAAAATGTACTGCCTTTAGTAATGCAGACCAATGTATATGTCCAGCTGGAAGAAAAATCCTCTGGCTATTAGCTTGCTTGCTGTATGTGTGAACAGAGGTCACAAACGCATAAGGTACTTGTGCTCAGTTCAATCAGATCGCATCCTTCAAATATCTAAGACAGTGAAAGAAATCCCTAACATTATGTCTCCTTACAAATAACAGTCCTGGTTATAATGAATGTTTGTGAATTTCATTTTTTTCTAGTAAGAAATTAGAATAGTTTATAGCTACACTTCTTCATACAACGGTATGTAAAAATATCACTGGAATATTAAAATCACTGCAATAAAACACCTGAACTACTATACTAAATGTGTTCTTTGGTATGTTGCACTTGTGGGAGAGGTCATGTTTCTATTTGTCTGGACAACTCTTAACAAACAAAGAGAATGCACAGGTCTAGGTGCCATTCACCCATTTGAACGCCAACAGCAAACCTAAACCGCTAGGTTCAAATGACACAGCTACACTCAGTTCCAATAAACTCAAGACGACTTGTTAGGTCAAACTGTATCCCAACCTGCAGACAAGTTATGACCGAGTTCCTTACCACTGGACTGTAAGTACAGATACACCGTACACCTTCGTGTTTAAATGTGCAGTGGCAATGACTACCCATATCAAAAAATGTCCGTTCAATGACAAGAGATCACGATGCTCCAAACCACCAGACATCAAAGTACTGTGAAGATGATGATGATGGCTGAAGGTGTAAGGCCAGTGGAACTTGTCTTATTATTTTGCTTTTTTGCAAGTCGCTCTCCTGAAAAATGCGCTAAGAAGAAAAGTTCACAGGAGAAATTAGTCTTTGGTTTCTTTGGACTTATAAATAATTTTGGTTTGAAATAGTTCTTAAAGTATAAACCTGCTAATTGGAGGTCCTTTTTCATTGTATTAAAGCTTTTCCACCGAGGTCGTAGTTTTTTATTTTTTTATTTTGTTTTTCCTTCATGCTTTGGTACAAGTGCTTGATGAAGATGATGTATTTCCCGAGCTGCCTTCATCTTGCCACTTATCTAGACTCCTCCTGCGAGCATTCATGAAGAAGTTGCTGACTGTGCTGAGTTCCAAGCCAAGCTGCTGGGAAATGGTGATCTGTAACTCTTTGGACGGACGCTTGTTTTCTTTGAATATTGCATGAAGAGTCCTTCGTTGGACATCTGTGAAGACCAACCTTGGCTTTTTTGGTGTATTCCCTCTGTCTTTGCCATGATCTTGTTCTTTTCGTTTACATGCTAAAAGAAAGAGAGCATATGTTACAAACAGTATAGATATATTACATTCATCAACTGTAAAACACAAAAAAATTTTGATAGAGGTTAAGGCATGTTATTATAGTATGGTAATGGTGACTCAACATGTTTTGCTAGCTAGTAGTGAATATAATATTGTTTCTTTTAAAACATTCCTTATGATAAGTTCAAAGAATACATAGCATAGCATGCTCATGAATAAATAAATATAAAGCTTTTAATTAAACTACTGTAAATAGAACTATAGTATCTACAGGTAGTGGGTAGTGAAACCCAGGCACGACATAATGTCTTCAGTCTTTATAAATGCCATTGTGTCATGCCTGGGTAAGAAGTATACAATTTTCATGTTGCAAAGTGAATGGTCACTTAGCTAATAAATAAGTTAAAGCTATTTTCTCTTTATGTACCTAATCATGTGCCAGGTAAATTATAGATCATTAAAGTGATTGCAGCTACACCTTAATTATTAAACCAAGTAAACAGTTATTCATTCTGCAAACTGAACTCCTGTATTACCTTAGTAAATATACCCTAATAAAACGGAAGTACAGCTGGATGGGGCAAGGTTGCTGCATGTATGAGTAACCAAAGGCATTAGATGGTAGTAAGTCTGTTTTCAACTTATTCTCAGTTATACATGCACCCTCCAAATATGCATAGGCTATGATTCATACTGATGTGGAACCAATTCAAAATTTCAACCTGGACAGTGTACAGTATGTCTCATGGTAGAATATCGGGTTATATATTGTGTTTTTTCTTATCAGACTGTTGCTTGAATGTGTCAAAATGTAAGGCTTTAGAATATGGCCATATCATTTATATGGACAACATGGAATTCCATTGTTATGTCTATACCATTGACATAACACTCAATGGCATAGACCATAGAGGATACAGATGACTGGGGTGAATTCATCAATGCTTGCCACGCAAAATGGGAAATAGAAAATAAATACAGGTTTCCCTTAGCCTGAGTGAGTTTTTCTCCTGGACAGATACTCCCTGTACAGTGTGCAGTGACGTCCAATGGAATATATATATATATATATATGTATCTTTACAAAGTTTGCATAATATAAGGGTGATGTTTTGATTGCATTTGGATGCTCACAGCTCAGGGAGATATGATGCAATTAACCATTATTCCTGATGTTCCTAAAATCAGCAAAGCCTTTTACCTGAATAAATTGACTTAAACACACATATGTTGCATGCATAAAGAGTATATATCCATATTATACGGAATATAAATGCAGAGTATTAGGCCTGAGAAAGGAATGAGAAAGGAAAAAAAATTCTGTAACATAGCAAACTATACTTGGAGCAAAGTCAACTCTGATAGCTATGCATAATGTTCCATTACACTTTTATCTATTGTTTAAGTAAGATTAATTAGCTAATAAGCACATAGTGACCTATCTCTTCTGTGATAAGAAGGCGCCTCTTAGATTATGTCGCTGGTAGCAGTTGGGTACAAGAGCTACCTATTATCAGAGCGGTGTCTGTGACTATAGTACCGTATACCATAAGATATAGTTAGCTCACGATATGTCAGGCTTCTTAAAGTCTGTAAGTCTGCAAACTTATCTTTAATAATAATCAATGCCACCAATCAATAGACAAATCTGTATATAATAACAGGTGAACAATTTATTCTTAATTTGACCTAGTATCTGCATAGTCATTAGCAGACCCACTAAGAGTAAGGGTTTGTTTTTTTTATCTCTAGAGTACAAAGTTCAAATGTTTACAAAATTCCTTTTAATGCTACAGCCCTGAGTTATTTCTAGCTCGGTTAATTGCCCGACACTTAGCCTAATGAGTTCTCATATGAGGAGTGCTGAGTGCAATAGCTGTTTATATCTGCAATGAAACAATTTGCATATAAACCACTGTGACATTATCAGAGAATGATAGTTATCCTTTGGACAGCTCTATATGCATTGCCTTGCTCTGGGCTGATTTCCTGTTTCTCTTATATGCAATCTGCTGCATGTGCCAAGACCTGAACCTTACTGATTGCTTCCTCTCCTGCCGGGCCAGCAGCTTGGTACATATACAGTGTATGGCGCCGTCTGCTTACTTTCCTATTGATTTTTTTCTTGCAACTTACTTTCAGCTTGCACATTACACAACTCTAAAACCAACCTGCTCACCTAAAAACCATAATGAGACAATAGAATAAATGTCAACAGATATCCAGGCTAGTAACATCAGTAGATATACAGTCCAAAGCTGACTCGGCCTTAGTGTCTACAAGCTGATGATGGGATGAAGGGCAGAAAACATGAATTATACATCCTGTATAAGTGAAATCTCTGCAATTGTTTTCAAATTCATGAACAGAAAGTTAACCCTGGATATGCAACCACATAAATGTGCACTTCACTTTTCACCCTAATGTTGGCTATAGACATTACTCATTGGCTGGACATTAAGAGGTGTACCGACCATTAAAAGGCAGACAAATATAGATACTTTATAGAACTTTTAAAGTGACACTAAACTCAAGAATGAAATCTTAAAAATGCATTCAAGTAATTAACAAAAATGTATCTTATTTGTGTATCACTCGGCTGTAGATTCTCAAATCATTTCTGAATTGGTGCTGACACTGTCCTTCCTTCTGGAGGGTGGCTACTTATGTTCCCCATGGTCCCTGTGTGTGTTGTAAAGTATTCAGCGCTCCAAGCTCACTCCTGTGATGGACTACAATCTCACTACTAATTAGTAAACTAAACAGGAGATTGTAGTCCATCACAGGAGCGAGCTTGAAGTGGTAGCTATTGTACAACACACATGGGGATCATGGGGAACAAAAGTAGCCACCCTCCAGAAGGAAGGACAGTGTAATTGTATTTAAACTTTTATAATAATGCAGTCCGAAGCGAAGCAGCTATGTGCAAATAGCAGACATCCATAGTAACCAATCAGGTTTCAGGTTAATACCATCAAATTAGTAAACTGGTGTTTGATTGGGTGCTATGCATTATTGGCTTGTGTACATTACTATTTGCCTTTTTAACTAATCTCACTTAGGTTCTGTAATTACAATAAAACTAGCTATAGACGCCAGATGGTCAGATGTGTACAAACCTAAAGCCTCATGATGTCTACTGCAAAGCTCAGCTCTAAATAGGAACACCAGTGGTGCATGATCATTTCTGTGTAGACTATGGGTTAAAAAAAATTCTGAATGCTTTCCAAAAACAGTAAGTTTTAGTTTCAGAGCCACACACAAATTACCATATATATGTAACATAACAACCAAGACATTCCATTCCACATAGACCCTGATGTGACACTTTTGCTGTAAGATTTTCCTGATTGAATATATTAAATATGAAATCTTACTTTTTATGACCAGCAAACAAGTTTGAGAAAAAGCGTTGGGTGGAGCTCCATGGGCTCTATGACTACATACAAAGAGGGGAATTTATTAAAATTGGAGCAGATAGAATCCGGAACAGTTGCCCCTGGCAAACAATCAGCTTCTCTCTTTTATTTTCAAATCTTATCTGAACAAGCTGAAGAGAGAAGCTGATTGGTTACCATGAGCAACTGCTCCATATTCTGTCCCTCCAAAGTGTTCTGTCCTGCTTTCTGGCCATATTTCCATGCCATTTTTATACCTTCAGTTCCAAAGGATATAACTTGACTTGTAGGGGGTCACTGTTTTGTTTAAAACTCCGCATGTATCAATTTAGTTAAGGATATGAAGAATCATCCTCTTTGTTTGACACTAGTAATTGGAGGGTAATCACTAAGCCTGTATCTTAATTCACCATCCATGAATTTAGAGAAACTTTAATTGAAACAGCTAAATTACCTTAGTGAACAATTCTGTGACTTCATCAATATTTTGATTACATTTGGCATTCTATCTGCCTATTCTACGACATGTTGGCCTGTCCACCAATAGGCTGTGCTGTTGTGCTGTGTCTGAGCTTCAAGGTTTATTGCAAGTGCTAAGTTCAATTCATCTATCTATCTATCTATCTATCTATCTATCTATCTATCTATCTATCTATCTTACCATGATCTATCTATCTATCTATCTATCTATCTATCTATCTATCTATTTATCCATCTATCTATCTTTCTTACCATGATCTAACTATTTATTATCTATCCATGATCTATCTATCTATCTATCTATCTATCTATCTATCCATTATCTATCTATCTATCTATCTATCTATCTATCCATGATCTATCTATCTATCTATCTATCTATCTATCTATCTATCTATCTATCTATCTTACCATGATCTATCTATCTATCTATCTATCTATCTATCTATTTATCCATCTATCTATCTTTCTTACCATGATCTAACTATTTATTATCTATCCATGATCTATCTATCTATCTATCTATCTATCTATCTATCTATCTATCTATCTATCTTACCTTGATCTATCTATCTATCTATCTATCTATCTATCTATCTATCTTTCTTACCATGATCTAACTATTTATTATCTATCCATGATCTATCTATCTATCTATCTATCTATCTATCTATCCATTATCTATCTATCTATCTATCTATCTATCTATCCATGATCTATCTATCTATCTATCTATCTATCTATCTATCTATCTATCCATGATCTATCTATCTATCCATGATCTATCTATCTATCTATTTATCTATCAATAATATTCCAGCTGATTCCTTCTGAATTGGCAGAAATTTGGGCCATGAGTGTCCCTGTCAGTGTCACCTGGCTCAAAATACTTTGATTAGATAAATCAAAGTGTTGGCTGAGCAGTGACTGCATCCAATCAGATGCAGTCACTGTTGAGTTATTCAGAGCGCCACAGCTGCCGGCTGTCTGCATACTGTAGCTGGTAGGTGGAGATTCCCCCATCTATGCTGATTAGCATGGAGGGGGAATCAAGTGATTTTTTTTCCGTGAGAGAATAACCACCTAATTGGATTAAAAGGTAGTTATGTCTAAAGTCTACCTTCAGTTCTAGTTAGTATGCACTGAATCCTGCTTGGCCCCACCCACAGCTCTGCTCGCTGCAATTGTAATGTGCAGCACATTGATGATACCACTGCTACTTACTATGGTGCTATCTTGGTTTACAAGGGTGCTTGCTGCACACAAGTTGATTTATTTCCTCTGTGGCTATTGAGGAATATATTTATATGAAAGTTTTTGTGCCTGAAGTGCAGCTGTAGATACTCAGAAGAAGGTACCCCCCCCCCCCCATCAGGTTTCCTTTAAAGGCAAACTAGAGTGTCCCGTATATTCACTTAACACACTTGTTGAGTTAGTATTATGTTTACCTGAGCATACTATTTATTGTGACTTTAGTTTTTTTTATTGCTGGCTGTTTTCTATTTTCATAAGTGTATTTCACACACAGATCTCTAGATTCTACCACTTGTGGCTGCTTGTATATTAGGTTTTGCAGTCAGCATCCCTGCAAAACAACTGCTAATCAGAAATAGGTTTTCAGATAGGCCACATTGGCGCTGATTCATTACAACCTGCTAAAAAGAAAATCAAATAATTTCTAACCTAAATCATCCTACTGGCAAAAACACCACTTCTGTCCTCATTGTATGTCCTCCGGTCTTAAAGCAGAACTCCAGGTAAAAATTGTATTAACCCTTGCAGTAGGGCTACCCCAGCACTGCAAGGGTTACGTGCTCCTTTTTGCCTAGGGTCAAAAATTCAAATAATAAAGTTATACTCCCCCAATTCTCCAAGCTGGCTTGCTGTTAAACCGGTCCCTGGAGCCTATCTTCCCCTCGACTGCAGCAGTCTAAGGTCCCTGAGATATCACGTTCTATACACTGTATATAAGGCTTGAGGACACCAAGGAACATACCATCGCTGGAGCATAGCTGGCTGGCTCGGCTGATCAGGGAAGTATATCTTTGTTATTTGTGACCCCTGGCAAAAAATGAGGGGGTAGCCCCACTGATATGGTTAATACAAATTTTTACCCAGAGTTCTTTAATAAACTAGCTAACTAGTTTATTGTTTTTTTTACCAGTCTGGGCAGAGAGGAACACGAAAGAAAAACCTTTTGTGTTAATACATACAAAGATTATAGGCTTGCAATCACTTTACAGTTTTTGGAAAACTTACTTCTCAATAATCTCAATATAGTAATGTGTACTACTGGACTCTTGTTTGGACAGATTTAGGTGAGTTATTCCTAAGATTTACTAAGAATTGCAGGCCTACAATACATAACACCAAATTTCCATGCAAAAAATCGTACCGCTTTTGGTACAAAATTCCTGACATAATCATACCGCCAGGGAGGTTGTAAAAGTACACAACAGGCCAAGAGAAGGCTCATCATATATAAGACATCTCAGCTGTCCTCTTCTTATAAACTCCCAATGTCAGACCCTTATAGATTTCTATACTGACTAGACAGAGATTGGGCTATTGTGATTCTCCTAATTCTGATCATAATCAAGAGAACCAGACTTCTCTTTTTCATGTTTCTACTATATGATAAAGTGCTGTAAGGAATTCACAGAATTCTTTTTTACATATTTTTATTTGTGAGACCCTTTCATCTATGTCCTCCATTGAACCAGAACTGAAGGCGGTTGTAATGCCACACATGTATATTTCCTTTAAAATCTTTACCAGACCTGGTTTACATAGCAATCTGAATGATATGCTCACCAACATATCAATTTTTTACATTTTATGTTAGTATGTATTGTCTGCTGTGCACATGTGTAATAATAAACATAGCTTACTATAACCATTACAGAATTTGGATGCATATCATTGCTACCCTGGGAGATATACAGTATACCCATCTTAATTATGCTGCTGATAATAATGATATTCAATGTATTAATTTCCCCTTTTGGCTTTGTGAATTAATTATTTCTTCTTTTCTGTAAAGGACCCCATATATGTTCCAATTAGGGTTAGCCTTGAACTGCCCTTGCTATTGTCTCAATCATAGCCTGGAATTTTATCCATAACTGTGGATGGAAAAATCTGTTACAGGTCAAGGTGAATTAGATCAGCTAGTCTTATCTAAACCAATGAGCAAATCAGTATATTAGCAAATTTATAAAACTTCCTGTTCTTATACTGAGACTCAAATATATATCTATTGATATAAAGTATATGTGGTTCATAGAGATCTTGGCAACAAACACAATAAAGCTTTGGATGGAAACAATTATCTTCTGAAAGTGTAAAGACCCGAGGGACTGTTATTATATAACATAATATTATTAAATTCCTATCCGTTGTGGAGAAAGAAAAGTAAATCAAAAGAAAGACAGGTTTTCTCCTGAAGAAATGTAGTATGTATACTCACACAAGTGATTAGACTGGGTGCTTTGTGATGGATAGCCGATTTTAACCAGGGAGTCTGCAGGCAACTGTCCAGAGTGCTGAAATACCGGATCGGCTGGTACCAAAGCTAGTTTAGTAAAGACATTAGATAATTTCAATGACAGTAGACTCCACCTCATTACAACAAATCAGTTCATTTCATTTTAGTTATCAAAAATAATTAATGCAAACAATATCCATACATCTAGAAATGTGCAGTGATGAATTAAAAAATAAAGCATGCGTCTGTATTTAGTGGAAGGTGATGAGAGGAAGACAACGATGAGAAGAAGAAATGCTTAATCTGTTCTTTTTTTTCAGGTTGAAATATAGGTGAAGGCAGAGGTGTGAAATCATTGCATCGGGAAACAAACGATGTAGCATTGAATAGGCCCATTTATTAAAGCTGAAGCAAACTAAACATGAACTGTTACCTGTAGTGACCAGTCAGATTTCAGCTGCCATTTTTCTAGGGTAGGTTGCAATATGAAAATATATGACTGGTTGATATAAGTGACAGCCATATTCTTCTATGCTTCAGGTTTTATAAATCAGCCTTAAAGGGTCAGACTACTCACAATTGATATTTCAGTTTGGGATAGATGCCAGTGGGTTAAATCATCAAGCAGCTTCACATTTATCTCTTGCATACTTTGGCAGAGAGATCTCTACAGCAGAAATCACAGCAAGACCTACTGCTATGGCCATTGCTGGAGGGACTTCACTCTTCCTGTGGATTTATTCATTGTTGTTACATTAAGAAGATTGAGACTTCTCTCGCTGCAACAGGAGAAGTGAGACTACAAGGCAGGTGGGGGCAGAGCTTTGGTTTCCAGCAGGGAGATCTCATCAGTGAAATCCCTTTAGGATATTGGAAGACAGTGGGGCAATTTCATTCACTAGAATTAATTCACAAGTAATCTTATCAGTATTAGCAGCACTGACCCTTAAGTGGGGTTTATTCACAAAAATTGCTACTGAACCAAATGTTTTCCTCTTACATCCTTTCATAAAACTATCACTGATTGGTTGTCATGGGAAACACCTCCATGTTTTCTACCAACAAAGCACCACTGTAGCTCCAGCCATGGCTATAATGCATATGGGATTACTGAGATGGAATGAGTAAAAAATGATATTTGGCATAAATGCTAATATAAAACATAAAAAAACCCGCCCTGCGTGCTAATAAAAAACACAGCTCTGAATTATTATGGCCAGTAAATTATCTTTGTTATACAAATGGTAATTTCAATTTAGTTACGTAATGATTTATAAGCAGAGTCTCATTCAGCACATGCACATTACAAAAATGTGCAACGCAAGCTGACTGCAGTAAATCATTCTCAAGTGTGAACATCAGCTATTGAGATGAAATGGCGGATTATATTTTAGCATGGGGTAATACAAATTCACTTGATAGCTATATTCAAAGTGGCGGCCGTGGTCAAAGAGAACATTTCAGACATGTCCCTCCATTGATTCATTGCTCTAATAGTGCGCAAAACTCACTTGGCAATAACTACTGCAATACTTCTCATACAGTATATTACGCTCTCTGAATACAAATTGCACTTCTGTCTCTCTTCTCCAAGAGTGATTAGAAGATCCAACATGACATTTCAGTTGAAGAGCTAAAGCAGCATTTCTCAACCTTTTTTCAGCCACAGTACCCTTTAAAAGTAGGCAAAATCTCAAGTCACCCCACTCCAAAATGTAATGGATTTGAAGGGGACAACCTCACACAAAAACACAAACAAATAGGGGCCCTCCCTTTACATCAAAGCCCCCCCCCCCTAAAATCAATAAACTGCATTCAGAGCCCTTTTTACATCATAGTCCCCCCGTCACATCAGAATCCTACCACCACATCAGGAGCCGCAGCAGCATGGTAGAGGGCGAGATGGAAAATTTCGAGGCATCCCTGAGGAAGCCAGAGGGCACCCCAGGGTTGAGAGAGACTGTGCTAGAGGTTGCATTGTGTTAGCTTTATTTTTGGGACCTACATAAAAAAATTTAAACTGGAATCTAGTTGGTTGCCACAAGCACATCATCCCATTATATATTATACAGTGTAGCTAATATTTTAATTCAAAGTATTTGTTTCATTTGTAATGCACTACTAGTTCAATTATTAACTACCTACCTAAAAGAATGACTACACTTATAAGCAAAGTCACAGCTACTCAGCAGCACAAGCCTCATTTAAATTACATGTTATAAATAATTGCCATGGAATGCTCTGCAAGAAGCCACAAGTCTACGCTGACTGCTGTGTTGTATCCTCTCGCTGGCTGGTTGTATTGAGTGCACTTATTTTGCACCTTCTGCAGGTCTGTTTAGGAACGTGGTCCCCTATGAAATGGTGTTTGAAAATATCTCCTACTGCTGTATCTCATTTAGATGAACATTAACCCAGAGCAAATGTAGCAATGCATTAGCTGGTTATAAATCAATCAGTCTACAAGGACACTGACAACATACCAGCCCGCAGGTGGAGGACTTTCTCAGCCACAGATTCCCTATCTGTCCCCTTATCTTTGGCACAATATCAGTGAGGCTACTCTTCTGTAAACCAAGAATAGCATTGCTCTTCTGTCTAAGTACACAGTGGAGTAAATCTGCTAATGTGCGGCATATCCACAGGGTAATTTGGTGTGAAAATCGAGCCAAGAGCACAGTGAAAACAAGCACTTCTCAATGTGGCTGTACAATGCAAAGCTCTTCAGATGTGCTGGAAAAACGGCCTGACCATTTAGCAATATCCATGCTGTCCATAGGGAAAGGGAATTAGGCTTTGTATGCTATATCCATATGGGACGACTTCTCACCACTCAGTTTTGTAGGTCTCATATATCTAAGAACTACCACTTTATGGCGGACATCACATGATGTACAAGAAAAACCTCCTCCCTTTCAATGTCACTCAGTATCACACCTATTGTATTGAGCTCATTTGATCTGAGTTGATCAATAAAGACCCTGCAAAGGACAAAGCAAATACTATTACTGTCTCTGTGTCCTGTTTACACCAAAGCATTTTTTGCAGTCCAGTGCATTGCACAAAAACACTTCACGCTGCATGTCGGTGCCTGCTGTACTATAGAATTACCAGGAAGTAAAAAATTGATAGAAGAAAAAAGTACTGCAATGCATTTTAGTGCGCAGCAACGGGTGTTCATACAACACACCGCCACACATGCGTTTTGTGCACAATAACGTGCGCTGTGCGGTGAATGAGCCCTCATACTTACCATATTATCACTGATATTTCATGTCTATGGATCAGAAAACCAACTAAAACACATGATCAGATCCAATTCTCTATCAAAATTATCACCAAAATATCCCTCAGGTTAGAGATCCTGGAACCATACAAAATGAGCAATAGGCTGACTTCAATAAATCCATTACTGCTATGAATACTGACCCTAGTATGCTAGAAAAGAACCTGCCAGGTTTTATCTATGGAAGCTGCCATTGCTCACTTGGTTTTGAAGGAGTAGCTTTAGGGCCAACATCCATGTAATTTCTTTACTGCCTAGGGGCTTACTGACCTGGAACAAGCATGTATATAGCAAGTGTCGGGACACCTAAAATGTACATTCTGGGTCAGTGAATCACTAAGTAGTGAAGAAGGATGAGGATGGTGGCTCTGGAATGTAAGTCTTCAAAATGTGATTGCTCCCATATTTCTGTCCTGCAGATCCTCTTTATAGCTGGCTGTGCACTTGTCTTATCTACCAAAGTCTGTTTTGTGAACATGATGCATGAACATACTCTTTATAGACCATGTATATTATTGTGCTGTCTGGACACCCCTAATGCCAGCATCCTTCTTTGGAGCAATAGCAATTGTCTGGGAAAATCCTTCCTCTTTTATGAATGTGTATCACTGGCACTATATTAGGATTTGCCAAATCATTATCACCTACTTATTTTGGTTTAATAGATCTTATGTTTTTTTTCACCACTACAATATGGAATCTAATTGATTTCTTGTCTATTTTTCACCATTTATAAAGCTTGACTATTTATTGTGTCAATATGGACAAATAGCAACAGCAAATCCAGAAAATTAACTTTGCAAAGAATACCAAATCACATGCAGGAAAATGTTTTTAAAAAAGTGTTTTTTCCTGCACATGATTGGATGATGGAAGTCAGAATATATTTACCTCATTCACTAAGCTAATGGAAAATTACCTGGGAAAGTGAACAGCCTATTTGCATTCAACCCCGCTGGGTCCCCTCCACCATTCCTTTTTCTGTGAATTACCTGTGAAATACCCAGTGCTTCCAGGTATAGGGAGCATATGACTTTCTCCTATAATACAGTGCTCTGGCCTATCACTTGGCTTGAACCTGTCATATGATGGTGTAGGTGACATCACTGCTTCCTCTGACACCAAACTGAAACTGGGTATTTTGGCAGCTGTGGCAGAGGAAGGAGCTGTGGGAGTTGATAGGAGAGTATAAAGTTGTTGGGGGAAATGGGGTTGCTTTACAAAGACCCATTACAAAGCCTGAATGAGCAAGTGTATTTCTAAACACTCTTCAACATTTTACTATAAAGTGTCCCCCCTCATGCACAGTGCAGCAAGGTACATCGGAGGAGGGCCCTATGAGTGCTTGACCCTCCTCATTTTACACTGTTGATAAGATTCAATATTAAACTATTATACTTTTAGTAAAAGTTGAGTTACTACATGAAACCTAAATTCCAGGCAAACAGCTAAATACACAGTTAAATTACACATATAAGAACTCTCTTATCTGCTAAAGGATTTTTAATCCTTTTTAGCAGGGGCGTAACTAGAAATCCCAGGGCCCCATAGTAAAATTTTGTAAGGGCAA
>NW_017306323.1:1247528-1262344 GCF_000935625.1 Nanorana parkeri
CACACACAACGTACCCCCCACCCCATTTTAATAGAAATGCGCTGATCAGCACGTTTTTGAGTGTTTAAAAACGCTCTTTCAAAAATCGTGCAGAAACCACGATCAAACGCTTCCGCCCGAATGGCGCCTTATGAGGCCTAACACTTTACTTTAATACTGCCACACCAATGAGTGGCTGAGGAAAGGGGGATTATAAAGAAAAATTAAGGAACGCTAAACTGTAAATAAGCGATTTATGCGCTGTGTTGTTGTTTGTGTTGTGATAAAATGATACAGGCGTTTTAATTATTATTTATTATTATTTTACTGTTGGGGGGGCTTTGGGGAAACAGACCCCTGACATTTACCTTTTGAAATAGAAACAGACATTGAGGACACAGAGTCCTCAATGTCTTTTTCTGCAGCCTCAGCACTCAGTGAATTGGAAACACTCAGTACAGAGGCTTCCCATTCATTCACAAACTGCTGATAGTAAGATATTTACAATCAAGCAGATTCTCAATGGGAAAAAGCCTCTGTACTGAGGGCTTCTCCCCATTGAGAAATTCATGAATGAACAGGAGGTGATGTAAATCACCTCCTGTTCATTCATAACTGGGGACAAATAGTACTATGTGTCCCCAGTTATTTACAAACACTGGAGTGATCATACGATCACTCCAGTGTTTGTGCTGCACACAGAGGATCGGTAAATATCAATGTTACTTACCGATCTTCCGTTCGGCCATGTACACAGCCGCTGTCATCCTGAAACTGACAGGAGGACAGCGGCTCCGCTCTCCTCCCCGCCTGCCGCTCGATCAGGACGGCAGCGGGCTCCTCCGCCATCCATTTTTTCGGATCCCCGCTGCCTCAGCCCATACAAGCGGGGGAGAGCAGTGGGGATCCTGGCCCCCCCAGTGCCACGGGCCCCATAGCGACCGCATCGGTCGCTATGGTGGTAGTTCTGCCACTGCTTTCTAGCCAATTTTGTGACTTATACACCTACACCAAATAACATAATCAGGAAGGTGATACCACTTTCTCTTTTGGCGTTTAGGAATACAATGGTGTCATCTTTTTACTTGCAGCCTGCTAATTGGACATCAAAGAAGCATCAGAGCACTGACTGAGTCCTCAGCTCTGCTCACTGTGCTCTCTGCTTCTATCAGCACATGTGCACTACAGCAGAGTCTGATTGGTTCCTACTGCTGCCCCTCCCTCTCCTGGTCTGAAAGCTGCTGTGTAAGGGATGTCAGCAGACTGATATAAAGGCAGATTTAAATGTTTATGCAATTTGCAAATAAGGTTACATGTCATTATTTTTGAGGGTATATGCAACTGTATCAAAAGAGAACTATGGCCAAACCTTTTTTGTTGTTACTTTTCTTTTGGGTCACAGGAGGACATTTAAAATATTGTCAGGATCTGGCCTGCTACCTGATTGACAGCTGTGCTTGCCTCTCTAGAGTCAGAGTTAGCTGTGCCTGCCCCCACCCCTGTCTGTCTCTCCAATCAGTGCTGGAGGAACAGAGAGGGGAGGGGGGAATGCCTGTGGGGAGCGGTTACTGACAGTCTCTGTAGAAAATCAGGAACTCAACTATCAGCGGTATGTGATCACTCAGCTCTCAATCTATAGAGCCAAATGTGTGACAGGTGCAGTGTGACACGTCGGCTCTAACTGTGGGGATGAGTGCATTTCACTCTACCTATAGTTCTCCTTTAAATAGTAATGTCCTATATCTGCATGGAGTTTGGCTTTAATAAGGTCACAAGTTTCTGTTATTTATACCCAGGATTGATAGAAGTGTTTTCAAATGTTTATCAGTGTGTAGAGGGTTAAATTGGAACATTCAGTGTTCCTTAGGTTCATGTTAATGATGCTACAACTTTTATTTATGTCACTTGCTGGCTTATGTATGAAAAGTGTGCTAACATGATAATGTCTTGTTTCCCACAGCAACCTATCAGAATCCTTATTTCATTTTCAAACCATGGACTATAGAAATAAAAGTAGGAAGCAGATGGGCCGCTATGTCCATTTGTATGCATATCTACGCCTGTTAAAGCTGAACTCCAGAATAAGAAAATATTGTTCAAATACACGAGGCTTTTGTATTCTTACTTATATATCTGTGTGCTTTCTGAGTTTCTTTCTCAGATTTGTGCAGTAATTCAGAGTGCAGGAGCTTCCTGTAATTAAGACCATTAACTGCAGCTCTTTCTCCTTGTGCAGGGTGACTGGTTTTGTCTCCACCCCCTCCTATAGTTTACTGCAGGCAGACTTTAGTGGGTGGGGCCTGCTGGGTCGCTCCCACAGCTCTGTTCTCTGCACAGGCTATGTACAGCACAGTGATGATGTCAAGGCTACATTTATGTGGGAAAATCTAGGTTTGCAAAGGCATTAAGTGGATTTATATCCTTTGTGATTATTGAGGAATATATTTAAATTAAAATCTTGTGTGCCTGGAGTTCAGCTTTAATTGTTACAGTAATTATTAAATCAAAAGGCAACAGAATACATGATTTACATTCTGTATATTGGATTGCACAAGCTATAAAACAGGAGCCTGGAGAGAAAGAGATGATGGCTGTACATTATTTGCTCTGCAGAGAGACCTGTGACTCTTCTATGTCATCCACAGTATTGGCTGACACAAGTGAATGGAAACGTATGCATTCGGACATTTTTATGTCCCTTTTAACCTGTTGTGCTTTGCACCTGCCTAGCACAAAAGGGTGCTCATTCACTGAACTGTAGAGCTATACAAATATGAAAGTGTCACAACATACTGGAGCATGGCATTGTTAGTACACGTCAGTATGTCAAATCTGACCTATTAAAATCTGACAACACTTTAGTATGTGAGAACACATCATCTGTCACTGTGTCAGAATACAGTATGTAGGGAGAAAATATTCCCTACACATTCACCACATCAAGCTGCCTGCGGGGCCAAAGATCACCTGGTTGCTGGTAGCTCTGTAAGAGGTTGTGCAAGTTGCAGGCCTTGGTAAATATAGATCTACTATGCAATGCAAATAAGGTTATTTACAAACTTTAGAGTGAAGACAAAACAAATATGATCCCAAGAACAACCAATCCCTAAACTGTCCTAGAAAACTGGCATGTGTAGTCCAGAAGGAAAAGCTGCTCTTCCTAATCCTCTACTTTTTATAATATAGTAGACAAACTATGTTTTGTGATTGTATAACAAAACACGGTTACTCATCCCCATTAAGAGTGTCATACATTTGAGCAGAAACAAGGCGCTGAGATGTTTTTTACTGCAAACCGCAAAGTATTAGAGTAGTCGCTAATAATTTCAGCTTGTACTAGCTAATGTGCACCGAACATAAAGGTAATTTGAGTGGCATGGGTAATGTCTGAATGTGGTTTCACTCTTCGGCCTCTTGATATACTATGCTAACAATCATTTAAATGCTTTATTGAACTGCCCTGAAGCATAAAATGAGCTATGAATTACAGGTGCAAATTACAATATCAGCCTGCAATTTATTTGACTTGCTGTTTAGAAAGCAGATGTAGCTCGCAGGATAGAATGCAACGTGCAGCTGTTTGGCTTGTACTGCGCACTGGCACACTGCAGATGTTTCGACACGATGGGACCGAAATAATGATGCTGCAGCTTTATGTAAATCCAGAAGCTGATCGTACTGGATAGCAAAAAGGTCACAGATGTAATTAGCTGCTGTTTATATTTTTGAGAGGAGTCCTAGAACGTGTCAAGACCTCAATATAGGTTCTTTGTACCTATCAGTTCCCCCCACCCCCCTGCCTGGAGTTTCATTGTTAGAAATCTCCGGGGGCATTTTGAAGCACTAAGCAATGTGCGAGATTTAACTCGATCCTTATGGCTTATCATTTGGATTGTCTTCCAGTGTTTGCCTTTTTTTTTATTGTACGTTGCATCATGTATATTTTCATTTTGGTGTAAAAAAAAATTGCTTGGAAAGTGCTTGGAACTGCAGCATAATCTTGTTACTATTATCAACAGTATTAAAAACAGCAAGATGATGCAGTGGACAAAAGATGAGAAATTGTTACGCGGTACATGACTGCTGCTGTTTTGGAATATTTCAGCAGTAATGTCCTTATGCATTAGACATGCAATTGTAGGTTAAATGGATGCACTAAAACAAAAATGTGTTTCTAAATGCAAACACCTTGCTGAACCCTACTGAGAAAGGTGCAATAAAAGCTCCTCCTGCCCCCAATTAGCAGAACTCTGGGGGGTTCTATTACCGTGACTGCTACTGGTTGGAAGCAGCTTGCCCTGCTAGTGCCTGTCATTAATTGATGTCCTACATGTCACAGCCAGGCATTTGAATGTCATTTTCTGCACACATCAACTGTCACCTGATTGGACAAGTCTCGTTGAATAGTGTTATCAATATATAGACATTTAGAAACTGTAGAGTGCACATGTCAGTAGGGTGAGGCTACTGTCTACAGCTCCAGTTTTTGGTTTGAAGAACAAGAGGTAACTGAATCAAAAGTTTGATGGTGTAACTAACTCAACAATTATCTTGCAAGTTCTCTTAATAAACCAGTCTTCAATCAGCAGATCCTTTATCAGTAACAGTGAAAGATCTGATATGTCCTTTCTCCAAATGATCAACAGCTGCCTGATACCAACTCACATGCAATGAGAATGCTTTTCTTTCCTTGGCAGGCTACCAATTTCCAAAAACATTTTACAATGGTTTAATAACAGGTTTCCAGCGTGTGACATTTTTTAAAACAAAGTTTGTTTTACCAGCGATTGTTGTTGTTCCATTGTTACAGCATTACATTGCTAGAATAATCTGAATGGATTTATTGCAAATATAAGTAATAAGGAGCACTTTTATTTTGCCATATATAGATGTTAGCGTATCTGTCAGTTTGTCATTTATTGGTCCAAATATCATGCTGCCTTTTCCATTATAAAGATCTGTATATGTGGGCTTATCAATAGACTCAAATATGCATGACATTCTTAATATATTGATATCCAGATATTTTGTGTGATTTATGCTACCTTGATTTTAGATAAATCCATAGGAGTATCCTTTTTTATAGCCGAGTAGATAACCTTCTGTTCACATTATCACCGAGTTTTCTTTATGATTCCTATTGCAATGATGGGGCTTGCAAATGTATTGATAACATTTCTGAAATTCTCTTTTTCCATGAAAATTCAGGATAGAGACCAAAAATGAACATTCACAGATATTTGCAGGGTAACCAGGCACTAGACCCACTAGTGAAGCACTCATATTTCCAATTGTGAGATGACTTAAAAGATCAGTTCTGATTGGTAGCTGTGGTGTAAAACACTTATTGCTCTTAAAATATATCTTAATCCAATTTTTTCTCTTTTTTTATTTTATTTCAGATAGAATAGGGAATAGTTAAAACCCATGTAAGGATTCTTGCTATATGTGTCTTCAGGGAGATTTCCCTTCACTTAATTTCTTGTAGACAGAACAAGAAGTAAAAGGAAATCTCTCTAAGGCCCCATTCACACTGAGCGATTTATCGAGCGATTTTTGCAGCGATATCGCTCATATTTCCACGCGATATCGCTCTATGTAGCTTCTCCAATCCATTTCAATGGAGCTGTTCACATCTCGCCTCTCAATATCGCTCAATATCGCTTGTAGCTCGTCGCTGGTAGCTTGTCGCTCCTACATGACCCTTTTTTTTTCCGAGCGATTTCGAGCGATATTGCTCCTGATTGCATACAGCCCAATAGGAAAAAGTCGCGTGACACGTCGCTCAATATCGCTCGTCGCGCAATATCGCTCAAAATCGCGCGATTTTCATGTCGCTCAGTGTGAATGGGGCCTTAAGTGAGGTGCCGCCTCAGAGTGTTGTTACCAGTGTAGTTCTCCCCATGGAAAGATTTTCTCTTTTGGTGGCAACTCAAAATCTTGTATTTTTCCTCCCTTTCATAATAATACAGAAGTAGCATCTCCCTAATGGCAACATAGAAAAGAGTGAAGACCTGACAGGGTTTCTAACTCCCTTTATCACTTTGTTCATAACTAAAAAAATGTTGTCTTGTGATACACTTTAGGTCCCATATTCCGAAGTGGATCTTTGAGCTTTATTTACTAAAGGGGTAGAAGGTTTACTTAGTACAGTAAAGGAAATACTCAGGTCCAAATCAACCCTATCATCAGCACAGGTCTCATCTCATAATGAAAGTGGCCGAGTGAACTGTCCAGGTTACTTACGGAAACCAATGAGAATATTTCCTTTCATTTTCTTATCTGCAGCAAAAGAACGACAACTGGAATTCTATTGGCTGCTATGGGCAGTTTTTCTTTCAGGCATAATATATGAGGCCCATTGCAGTATAGATTTTTACCGAACTGAGCACACTTACACTGGTGCATAATGGCTGCACAATAATCTGGGATTCTGTATTCACTATATCGGCGTTGGTATCTGTGCATTCAGGCTTTTAAGTGTCAATCGTTTGTTTATAGCTTGCTACAGGCCCCCCTTGGCACTGACAGTGTTAAGCTGAGAAGTCATGTCCTCACTGGGCATGATGTCTGCTCTACAAAGGGAAGCTGGGTTGTCAAGGAAACCATCTCCAGGCTCTGATGATCGATACTGTTGTTTATAGTAATTTCACCACATCATTTATTATATCTCTTCATTAAATTATCTCATTGCATGGAATGTCCAACATTTGATTCTTATCTTGTTTTAGGGAGAAGTGAAATTCTGAATTGCAACCAGGCGTTTTCCTCTCCTGTTGTTTATAATAGATATATGATGACCCACCTCCTGCTCACCTCAGGTCCCCTGTAACATCCTCATGCGGTGCTGTCAACCTACATTTGACACTGCAGAATTTACAGACAGCCTTGTTTGTACACAAAAGAAACTATGGTCTCTGGCATTATGATTTCAAACGGCAGCTGGTGAAAATTGTTCCATCAATAAGCAATTTTAAGTTACGGTGGTCATACATGGCCTGATCTCTTCAAACAAAGCTCCCATGTAGAACCTCCTTTAGATGCAACAAAGAGCACTTGTGGCCACCAGAAGCACTCAATATAACATGCAGAGATTTCCAGCATTTTGGGGCGCTCCAAAGAAACAGGCTTCCACCTTTCTCTTTTAAAGGTGTTGATTAAATGCATACCACTGCTTTTTTATTAGCTGAGTTGCAATATACATTGGTGAGCATTACCCTAAGTTCAGAAACAAGGGGATGCCGCTCTGTCTGCTCTCCTAGAAGAAATAAGCTTGTCTATGGTATTCGTACATTTTTATATGTCTGGCGTCACTAAAAATATATTTGACAATACACAACGAAGCAGCCATTTTTGTGAGATGACCCAGAATTCTGACCATAAATATTCAAGATATTTTCCAACATGAAGCATTTCCTGGAGAACTGATAAAATATATTCCCTACTACTATTCACAGAATGAGTGATGGTACTGTGATGATGATGATGATGATGATGACAGGTTTTCTTTAATGGTTCAGTTACATAAAAATAGGCAGCAGGCAGACTTGGCACCTGTTTGTAAATTCCATTATGACATCTGAAATCTACCAAGAGGCCAACAAAAGAACATGTGTTAAAGGACTAATCAGCAAGAAGAGCATGCTGCAGTTCACCAATTAAACAGAAAGGGAAATGTTATCCCTGAATCTGTCAAAATGTAGATAAAAGTTACAATGTAATACTAAATAACTGTGAGGGAAGCCATTATGAATGATTATGTCCTTTTTCCCCATACAAGCCATAAAACTTTCTTCTCTACAGCAGCGTTTCCAAACCTTTTTTCATTAACAGCACCCTATAAAAGTGTGCAACATCTTGAGGCACCCCAGCCTAAAACATAAATGGAAAAATAAAATATGCTTCTCCTCCAAAATCCTTAGCTGCCCCTTATCCCAGATAGATGTTTGGTATGGATTTTCAGGGAGATCCCATGCATAAACACAAAATATGAGGTTCTCACATCAGATCAGGGTCCCCCCCCTTCAAATCAGGAGCTCTCCCTTCGCACCACAGCCTCTCCTCCTTTCACATCAGCCCCCCTCCCTTTCCACCACCCCCCCCCCCCCCCCCCTTCACATTAGAAGCCCTCCCTTTACATAAGGAGCCTCCTTTTCACTTTAGAAGTCCCTCTTCAAGTCAGAGCCCCCCCTTTAATATCAGGAGCCGCAGTTATGGCAGCATGGTAGAGGGCAAGAGGTGAACACCTGAGGAAGCCAGAAGGCACCCTAGTTGAGAAAGGCTGCTCTAACTGATGATTTTGTAAAAGATTTTTCTATACTTTTATTTTAGTTAGCTGTACAAACTATGCTTGGTATATGGCAGATTAAAGCACACATTACATTATAAAACAGACATATGAATGTAATGTGGGGCTCTCCTGCTTCAATGGCAATTCCACACAAACCTCCTGACTACCACCTGGAACTTAAATTAGTGCCCCTTGCTCAGAGATCGATAATACGAAATCACCTGCACTCCATACAGCGTACAGACCTTGGATGAAAGGTTGGTGCTTGAAGTGACAACACGGATGGCGCCGTGTCAGATACACGCCACGCAGGGTCCCTTCTTCTGGGCGACATAGTGACGGGTCTGCTGGTGACTTCTATTATGGCCTTGCTCAGAGATGAAACACATCAGATGTGACTGTGTGCATCTATAAAGTTTATCTTTTATGAGGGTATACTGTACGTCTGCATTACCACATTATTATTATTCTGAGCAAAAATTTACATCGTCCATGCCATAGAGAAAATGATCCCAAGCAATTGTAATGTCATTGGTGTTAATAAATGACCTAACAATGCTGAAATAGTAATAATGCAACAAGTATGTTCTATTTATTTCATAGATTCCCATTCACATAGCAGAACTAAATAATTTACAAACTGCTGCTCGCCTTTTTAATTGCTAAAAAAATCTTATTTAGCTTCCCCCTTCTATGTAATGTGAAAGGGGGGGAGGGGTGTAATGTTTGCCATTAACCATGCCTGTACTGTGCTGGCAGATCTTTATTATGAGCTGTAAACTAAATTTGAACACAGACTGTGCTAACAAAGGGTTGAAGATCTCAAGGCTTGGATGGTACACTGTATGGTAATGCACTTAAAAAAACTGTCCCTCAGCCTGGGACAGTCCCTTATATCCATATTTCCATCTAGTCTAAGCAATATAAGCTACCTGTAGTGTCCTATGTATGAGGGGGTGTTCAAATTTGACTGCAGAAGTGTAAAAAATACACTTCATGCCATTTGATATAGCTACCGTAGACTAAAAATCGCATGGCCTCTATTGTGTTCAATCAGACAGATCCTGTCTGGAAGACTTGCACAGGAATAAGAGGATCAGTAAAGCTGGCCATACACTAATAGTTTTTTGTTCAGCCTCACAGGTTGAAGAAAAAAAAAATCAGAAAACAGATTCTTCCATCCATACCACACAGTGTGAATGGAGAAATGTCACACTGCCGCTATTGTATTCTGACAGCCAGCCCCAGCCGCTGTCGGAATATATGAACAATGACTGCAGGTTATTGGCTGTGGTCACTGTCCGGCGGATCCAGCACAGATCATTAATTGACTTTATTCGAGCTGGCAAGGCTATCGCATCAACTGGTAGAATTTCCTGCAAATCTGCTGAAATTCTAGCAGTGCATGGCCAGCATAAGGCACAACCAGGAATTAGATCCAGCATATATGAAGAAGTAATTTGGCTGCCTCTATGTACACATGTAATTACAAACCATAAAGAGGCAAGGTTTATAAAATAACCCACATTAATAGGAAACTGTACATTAAGCTAATCTATTTCACATGAATGTTAAAGTCCCTTACTAATATTATAATGTTACAATATGATTCTTCAAGGTTCTGTAGAAAACACGGTGTACTGCATAGATGGATGGCAGAAACACAGTTCAATGGCAATGAGTAGTACACAAGATAACAAGCCAAAGCTTATGTAAGCACTTACGTTTAGTACAATAGTCCTTATACTGTTGGCATGCTTAACTGGACCATGGCACTGCTTAGCTGCTTTGCACACTAATGGGCTATGACAATGATCAAACTTTTTGAGATCTTTTCGAGGTAGGCCTGTTATCATTCTTAAAGGAAGTCCATGTACCCCAAGCTAACATTGCAAGAAAACTGAAACTCAGCCATTATACATGGTAGCCCTCACAGTGTGTCTTGAAGGCTATGATTGGTCCAGTGGCACTGCTACTCCTCTTCTACACAGTATATCACTGTACTTTATAGTTACACAGGTACATAATTCGCTGACCACTGAGTGTCTAAGTGGCTAAACTTAATAGCATGTAAAAATCTCCAGACACCTATTGCTACCCAAACAGAGGGTGAAAATTCCACCACAAGTAGACCCTCCCTACTGATTGCACATTGTAAGATGACTCATTACATTATATTACTACCGCCTATACAGAAATAAAATAAAACTTTAAAATCTGAACCCTTGCAGGGCCTACTAGACAGGTTGTTAGATTTTAAACTGTCTCCACACCCTATACACTGTATAGGACATGATTACTCACAGGACCTTAGACCGCTGGACTGGGGGGGAAGAGATGCTCCAGGGACTTGTCTAACAACCAGCCGGGATCATGGTTTGGGGGAGTATTATTATTATTATACAGGATTTATATAGCGCCAACAGTTTGCGCAGCGCTTTACAATATAGGGCAGACATTACAATCACAATACAATTCAAGACAAGATGGTAAGGAGGGCCCTGCCCCTGAGGGCTTACAATCTAAAAGAGTATAACATTTTGTTCTGACTCTACTAGCTCCCTAGACAAAATGAGCACTTAACCCTTGCAGTGTGGGGAAAGCACCACTGCAAGGGATGAGATTGTATTTGCCTAGAGTTCTTCTTTAAGGCAGACATGTGTCCCTTTGCTTAAGCTTTTCTATAGATCAAAAGGGATACTCTTCCTCTCAGAGATAAATATTGTAGGTTTTAGTTATTTGTTATAATTAAAATTCATTATAATAATAGTAGTAGTAGTGGCAGTGTTCTGTTAATCACTATAATACTGTATTATTTTTCAGAGTTAAGTAGGTGTGACCCTAGGTAGATTCAGTATTTGCTGAGTTTGATCTTCTGTATCTGTATCTATCTGTACAGGAAATATTCACACAGTCTGCAATGATAGGAGTTTGTTTGATGTTATACTCTGGCCAAAAGAATTCTTATTTTCAGATATAGTAGAGAAAGGGTTATATCCTCTGCCAGGTTATTTATTGCTGTCACTGTCCCCTTTGGGGAGATTTACCATCATTTTTCTGTCCGGCTGATACTCAGGGCATCGCTGTGTGCAGAGCTTCTTGATATCCCTCTCTGAAATGCATTCACAATATCTTTCTATAGATAATCTATTATTGTCACCAACAACTCATAGATTTGCCCAAGTGTCGCTGGGACAAAACATAATGTGAAATATATCCAACAGAGATAAAGAGCACCTGTTTGCTTTAAGAATGCATCTCAGTTCAATGAATTAAGGCATATACTGTATGTGCATCTATTGTATGATTTTTAATATTTCAAGTTTTCATTTTTAGGTGCAAAGGTGAACATATTCTCTAAACCTTTTTAGAAATGGTGCAGGGATATAATGTGGTGGAAGTGGGTTTCTTTGTACCTTGTTTTAGTGTTTTTTTTCCACAATTCTGAACACAAGTCTTAGCAAACTATCCAGTAACAGTTATGTGACTTATGGAAATATGATTTACTGACTGGCAACAAAAAGTATAAGGCTACATTCTCTACATTCTCACTTTGCATCATGAAAATGCATGCAGTTTAGTTTGTTTTACACACTTATCATTGGAAGCCATGCATTGGGGCATTGTCTTAACGTCACCTTGTTTTTGCTGCATTTTCTTGCATGTGTAAAAACACACTGGGTCAGATAAATTAAGACTGGTGGTTATGAATATTTGTGTGTGACATCTACTGTGGCTGACCAAATATTGAATGACTCATTTTCAGGACCATTATTTATTTGGCGCATATTCCAAAACTTTTTGTGCATAAAGTTGCAATTGGAATTTTTTTTTACAATCAGTGCACTAGTTCCATCTTTATTTTCAAACCCTTCAAATTGAACTATTTTTTGATGCATCTAAAAAAGCAGGTTTCCATGTCAAAATATTTGACACACTGATAATAGTGTATATGGCCCACTATACGTGTGTCCTACTGCAGGGCTGGACAAATCCTAGGAGCCAGGTAGCCAAAACTCCTTAAAATTTACAGCTGGCGCCCAACGTCTCAGGTTTTCTCTAGCTGTTGTCAATGTACTTGGCTCATAACAAAATCCTGCTTGTTCCTGGATTTGACAGACTAGCTCCTAAAGTCCATATGAATCTGTCCACCCCTGGCTTACAGCATTAACATTCATTTATGGGATCCAAAAAAGGTATGTTGACACTGTAAGATTCATACAGGCTGTGTTTTCTGTAATTGACTGCACTGCAGAGCAGAGATATGACTGAGCTCTGTGACAATTTTATTTTGGTGCGGTATCCTGCAGTAGCTGAGTTATACTGCTGGGAACTGTTTAAATGTGAATGTAGTGTAATAGTTACTGCTTATGGATATTTTCTAGATATCTACTTGTTAAACAGAACTGCGTGCTCTTCTGAAATGCAGCTCTTTTTCAGTTAGAAACTCCCACCAGCTTTTACATAGATTCGATCAGTTTAAACAGAAATATGTGCCAATAATTGTGTAATTTAAAGGCCATCTTGATTGGCTATAAAGGTGTTGTGTTGTTTAGCTAGGTTCTGGTACTGCATAGTTATTGGTAAATTCTGCTGAGCTAAGACATCAAATGCAAGGAAAACTTAACTGGTGTGCAGCCAGTTAGATTCATTGGTAAAAAAGTAAGGCTCAACCCTGGCACTTTCAGTACTAGGAGATACTTTTGTGATGTCTCAAATGAAGCTCTGCGTATTAAAGGTGCCGAGCAAAGGATAGCTGATAGCTTTATAATTACTGTAACTAAAAAAAAATATACATTATTATATGTTGGAGTTAAACAGATAATAAGAATTCAGTGGGATTAGCGTTATCATATTTAACATTTTTTCAGAACAACTTAAGCTGACCATACAGTGCTCGATTTTCAGCCGAATCCTGCAGACTTGAAGCAGTGGATGTCCCGTCGGCATCACTCCACTCAACAAAAGTTGATTTTTTAATTGACTTTTGTGGAAGGGGCCAGGTGAAAAATTTCACCTGACGTCCCTGCTCAGATATTCTGATTGCCCCGGGTGCCGGCTGTTAGAATAAATTAGCCAGGCAGGGGAGATTCCCCGTCCATGCTAAACAGAAAATCGAGTGGGGCTGAATGAGAACAAACTGTTTCTATCAAAGGATTTCTATAATGAAGATTCAAAATAAATATGTATTTCCATATAAAATTTCCAAAAGTTCTATACCACTCCTAATAACCATATCAATCTAAAAACTAGTAAACTTACTTATTGAAGATGCCCATAAAATACACTTTTTCAATGCAGTGACACAATTTCACTCAACCCTGTGAGCAGTGTAACATTATAATTGCTTGGTGGAAGCAATGCATGATGGGGTATGAAGTCTTGAGAAGTCAAAATTGCATCACATCAAGCAGCAAGGAAAGAAGCACAAAGCACTCTGGGAATCCAGGAAGTTGTCAAAAGTGATGGGCAGAAAGAAGGCAGCACTCACTTTTTTTCAAGTAAGCTTTGATTGCATTATTAAAAACAACTCTAGTATGTATTCCTATTACAATGCTGATGTTATAACAGGACAGTATATACTGGGACTTTACAACTCCTTTAAATTGAAATACCGTATTAGGGAGTTCTAAATAAAAGAATATTTCACAAACTGGGAATTGCATCATGCATCAATCATGCATAGGGAAAACCTGTTTTGTATATTCCGCTACACTTATTTGGGTATTTACAGTGAACAGTGAATTCACTCTTTATTCACTAACCTAAGTGAACAATCTCTATTCTTTCAGTAAATAAATGGCAATTCTATTGAATCTAACTCTGGACAGTTGTTTTAAAAGTACATGAACATGGTTGGGGCAAACATATAAGAGAATAAATGAGTGAACATAAAGGGAGGAATTCATTTTTAACTGGCCGCCTTTATTGCTGACACAAAGTTTTCTCCTTTACTGCAGGCAAGACTTATACTTCAGCTTTCTTCAGGCTCTCAATTTCTTTATGTCAACAGTGACAAAAGGACTTCTCTATACAGGATCACGGTGTCTCAGCTCTATCACCTTCAAGAGTAACAGGACCACAGTCTGTTGAAATGAGGTACCAGAAGCACTGTTTTTCCTATCCTATAACAGAGGTAGCATTAATAACAGGGAAAATGCATTTTACTTCTATGCAGGGCATCCAGAAAAACACAGCCGAGATTTCCTTTAACCTGGTCATACGTGGCCAGATAAGCGGCTCAACACTTCTCATTGTCATCCGCAGTTGACTTGGCCTACATCAGATGTGGTCATCCATAGAAATTATGTTTATATCTGGCAAAAGTCTGATTTTGGTACCTACATCATAATTCTTTAACTAGTGAGCAACAGAACCACAAGTGGTTGTATAAGCACTGCATGCGTGCAGCAATTGGGCCTTATTATGACCATATTTTCCGTCCCAGTCATTTTACATCTCTCAGATATATATTCAAATTTAAAGTGGCAGCCAACACATAGGACAATTTTCAGCAGAGAAGGTGTAAAATGGCATTTAGTATACT
>NW_017306323.1:1262437-1263440 GCF_000935625.1 Nanorana parkeri
ATATATATACATATATACAGTGTATATATATATATATATATACATACATAAACCAATAAACTTGTAGAAAAACAATTGTTTTACATGTATCCTTTATTATCGATAGCCAAAAAATTAATGTTACATGGAACACATAGATTTTCCCCTTTGCAAAGCAAAAGTTACTGAAAAAAAAGTAATGGGAAAAAAGGCACTGTCATGGGAACAATGTACCTATGCAAAAAAACCCCCCCAAAAAACAATAAACCATACAGCGCAGAGGGGATTTTTTCATGTGGCAACATTGAAAACCCCTAAATCCTTTAAATAACATGTTTAGGGAATGCCCTAAAGCTGTACGTGGTGTTACAGAACAGTATAATTACCACGGACAGTCTGTGCGACAGTGTACACTGGCAGTGCATATTTGGTTGGGGAATTGATTTTTCATTACACAATTAGCTTGCCATCAGCATCCCAGTCTGATTATTTTCAGTTAAAAAAACAAAAACGTTTTTTGTTACATAGCTTTAACAGTGACATACACTTTTCACCATAGAGTGATAGTTCCACTTTGACTAGCAGTTAAAAATTGGCCAGTAGTTCACCACAGCTGTTCCTGTTCTTGCTGATGTAAAACCAACCTGCCACTGGCTAATTTTATTAATCTCTCATAAAGAATTAAGAGACTGCTGATGAAATGATTAGGCTAAAAGTATATAGGGAGGTGTTTTATTACAGGTATTAAGAGACTGCCACTGACTCAGCAATGTAAAACTGTCCAGCAGCAGGACAAAATTTACTAGAAACAAAGAGCGCAGGCTGGGCTATGCTACAAGAATTAAAATACTGCAGAGGATACAGAAGTGTAAAATTGGCTAGTAGCAGGGCAGTTTTAATCAGAGATAATATGCCAAAATGTACTACAGATAAAGAGCACAGACAGGTGTTTTACTAAATGAATTAGGAGACCACCGATAATACATTATATCTATGTGGGCAAAAAACAAACCTTACAGCGGGG